>NW_019214221.1:0-53255 GCF_002532875.2 Varroa jacobsoni
CAGTATATTGTCGATAATGTTTTAAATTAATCCAATAAGGGGGTAACAACGGTCAAACGCTCGTTCAGTCTATGCTCTGGGGGGTATTTTCCCGCGTAGCTGCTACCGCTGCTGCTGGGGTTAGCGGCTGCCGAAAAAGGTTATATTGCTGTGAGCGGGGGGAAGCTTGATTCATTGGCGTTTTACAACGCTCACATATACTACTTATCCGGATTACTATTACTATCGCTACTCGGTTGCTCACACGCTGGCAGTCAGTTACTGAGCCATCATCGTCATCAATTTGCATAGTTGAATACAGTTTTGCTCGGGTAGTACCCACCCATCCAACAGAAACCTTTTAACACTTACCGATTTGGGGAACGTCGTACTCGTGTGCCCCTCGCGGCGCTCGGACACCTGTTGTCGGGATCTGTGGGTTCGAGTGCTCTGGATGTTCTCCTGCACGCCTTGAGCCACGCTTGCTCTTCCGCTGCTGCTGCTGCAGGTGCTTTTGTCGTTTATGCTGTTGCTGCAGGCGACTGCTCGCGCTAGCAGCATTTGATGACGAGGCCGCTGCGTAGGGGCTCGTGCTACGTCGCAAAAAGACCGTCGTGCCCGTGAGGGGTGTCAGCGAAGACAGATGGGTCTGGCTGTGCGGCAGGCCAATGTGACGGAGCAACGCCTGTGTTGATACGGAAACGGCAGCTGGCCACCAAAGTGAACGGGCTGCACCTCGAGTGGTACTGTGCATCGCATACGTACCAGGGCTAACATGACCTTCCTCGATGCTGCTGTCATCGCGGCCGTCTCGGCTCGAGCCGACGACACCGTCACCATTGGCGCTGACCACTTGCGGAAACGACAGACATGCGAAACTTACAACAGCTAGCAATAGCCATCGTGCCACCGCCGATGCTATTGACACCTGGCAACAAGCTTGACTTCTGCGGCAGCCACGACTAACCCCAGCTGCTGATCGAATTGGGCTGCACTTCCCGGTGTTCAGTGGCCTCTTTGCTGCTGCCCCAGCCGCCCGCGCTGCCGTCGTCGTCGTCGTCGTTGTTGTCGTCGTCGCTATTATCATAAACCGTTGCGTAATAGCCACTCTGTTGCTTTTGTTTCTGTTATTATTATTTTTATTATTGCCGGTAGTGCACATTCTGCCCGTTGTCGAAGGCACAGCAGGACTGTCCCTATTACTGACGACACACCAATTTGCCCCTACACCCACGAATTAGAATGGTACATGTAATTATTTGTATAAAGGTATATAGCACATAGAAAGTACACTTTCGCCTACTGGTAATCGACACGGCTGTGCTTGCTTAACACTAAGATATTCAAATATGAAGATATCATACGTATGTCGTTGAATTGACGTCAGTACTACTTTAGCGTGAAGAAGCACTTCGTTGTTACTAACTTCGTTTAGCTTCACCAATTGATTGACTGAGAGAAACGACAAATCGACAGCCCAGCAGACTATGGACTAAGCCACGGATGAATTGACGCTCTGATTCGTTTGCAAACGACAAGCTCAGTTATTGACGACGCTTCCACTGCTCCTTTCAGCTAATAAAGTGAATTTCTTCTGCCGGACAGGCATTAGGTAGACAACCGATTTTACAGTGTTGCTGTTGAAAGTTCTTGGCCGACGGCTATGCGAATCCGTCAAAGGATATTAAATCTGAAACTAGGATAAATTCAAACGACAAGCTGCAGGTCAGGGTAGAACAGCTTGGAGAATACTCCGGAGTAAAGTGATCCGAAAGCGTCGTACGTTGTTCTACGTGCAACTGATTGATATTAAGACGAGCGTAAACGTAAGCAAGACTATGAACTGGCAAAAATTGCGCTTAATAAATGATTCCTTGTAATTTTTACTGCTCGGCAACGATATCTGCCATCACTTCTGCAATGCGCCCTCCTCGTTAGCTAACCTCCCCGCGGGTAGACGCCTCAAGGCACGGGCACTTGTTGGCACGCGCTGTCGATCGGCACGAGCGGCTGACAAAACTAGTACAATACACAGGGGTGCATACGGTGTCGAGAACACACACACTCACTCATGCGGCTTCTTTTCGTTTTGTTACTTTTGTTCGTTGTTGCCCTGATAGTAGTTTGCGTTCTGCCCTGCACTGGAAACCAAACCGAAACAACTACGGGCCGGTTGCCGTACTCAGCCTGTAACGTGTGGATAACACTACGCAGGAATGTCACTTACTTCCGTCTCGAACTCGCTACTTGATTAGCTCAATGGCCACTTGTTAGTCCTGGTCGAGAAGAGGCGCGTGGGGGGTTGCGTTGCTCTCGTGCACGTCTTTCCACGTTCAGCGTGCGTGGTTGGCCTGCTGGTGCGTGATGTTGGCAAGAGCGCAGAGTGCTGCTGCTGCTAGCACCCGCCCGTCATGTGTCACACTTCGCTCTTCACTTCTGTTGCCGCCGCCGCTGCTGCTATTACACTGTTCGGTAGCCGTCACGACCCCCCGAGAACGGCAACGATGATGATGACGACGACCTCTTCCAACAGCGATAGCACCACTACGATTACAAGCACAGGCTGCCACGACAACCGTCACACTTCTCTTTAGTAGCAGAAGAAGCTACCATCAGCACCACTCCAAGCGTGCTGTGCTGCGTCCGGTGAGTGTATGCGTGTGCGAGTGTATATCTGCCTGTGTGTGTACGTCGCTATATCTGTGATAGCAGCACGTTCCACCCGTCACGGCGAGCACCACCGTGCCAGAGTCTGACTACTATATGTGTGTGTGTGTGTATATATATACATATATATATGAAATAGCGGGGGATAGAGGCGCAGCACACGGGAACGTCGTAACGTCTACTTGGGCCGCCGCGCTCTCTGGCTGCGGGAGCTCACACTGCACCCCCGGCGCGACGCTGCTGCACTTTCGGTTCAGAGTCTGATGACGTCAATAGCCGCCTTTCGCTCCATAGACGCCTCTTTCCACCATCGACATCTCCTTTCCAGAACCCACTAACTTCCCGCAACGTACAACAGCCGATGCCGCCCCCCTCCCCCCCGTACAACGGCAACGTTCCCCTCGCCTGTTATCCCCACCGCCTGCTTGCACACCCAAAGCCCCCACCCACAAAGCTCAAGCAACGGACGGGAGAAAGCCTGCAAAATCAACCGCAGCACTCTTTCCGTAGCAACGCTCCTCAAACAATGCCCGGAGAACGGGGCAGTGCCCGCTTGCTTACTAACCAGTCAGTCAAGTAACCAGCCTTCGGTTAGTCAATGGCGTACAGAGTGGTATATATAGTAAGTCGTTAAGTCTTCCCTCCTCCTGGCAGTTGACCGCCACGACAGCTGCCTCCGCTTTTCGACACTTGTACAGCTCACTACTACTACTACGACTGCAATCACAAGAAGCACGACGACTATTACATCCTTCTACACATCATTCACTCGCCAGCTCATTGACTCTTTTTACCAGTTGCTCAGTTGACATTCTCCGTGCTACGACGGCTATTTCGTCGAAGACCAAGGAGTCACCGTCACCGTCGATGTTGCTGCCTCCAAGACAGCATGGCCTGTTTGCTTTCATCTCAAGGGCCCATTTTACGCCCTGAAGGATATGGCTATCAAATTGAGATTAAGGACATCTCGTCCTGCTGACGCCGTTTTGCCTATGGTTACCATCAATGTTATACACGTTTCTGTTGTGTACAGCATTCCGTTAATTGAAAGCCGCCGGAGCACATATCCCGCTTTGATGTAACCCGCACTTTTTATATCTGGATTTATATGGTACTGTTCTGTGAATGGGAATTGTTACTTGTGGTCTGAGAGATACTATATGAATGTCCTGATGGTGAAACAGAGTTGCAAAGCAGGCTTGCGCAACAGGATGCAGTACTGGAGGCAGAAATGAGGCTAGTTTTAATTTTTCTTCCCGGAACAGGGCACTTAGGCCCGAAAGCCATCCAAAAGAGGCGTTACGCAGGTTTTCTCGGTACGAACGGTTTCGCTAAAAAAAAATCTAGAAAAATAATTAGTTAATCAATCATAACGGGTGCGGTCGATATATATATATATATGGGCCGCTTATAGCTTTTCTGAGACGGTTGCACTGTATAACAAATCTTCAAAGGAATAGCTCTTAGGATAATGAAAACGGGCTGATATTATTAGTTGTTAGCATCGTAAATGAGAGCGGCGGCCATTTCGATGACTTGTACGCGACGTCTAATGATTTGGGTGATGCAGATGTAGTGAGCTATAGCTATGGCTTCAGTCGACGATTCGATTCTAAAAGGAATTACTGCAGATTAGGTACATTCGTTTCTCTTCCTACATTTTGCAACCTGTAGGCAACCATGGGTGCGCGGCCTATATCTTTATGCCCTTAGACCTGCGATTGGTCTGACTCTTCTTCTATGTCATCAGTGGGGCGGTTAGAGGCACGCTACTTTATCCGAGATATAGAAATAAGACAGGAAGGAAAAGAGGCTAATGTAGAGGGATTTCGAAACGGTGCGTGACGGATTTGACAATGTCCTTTTTTAAGGCACAAGTTAACCCTTAGAATCCTTTTCTGTCCCTATTTAACCCAAGTAGAGTCTCCACTCCAGTTCTCACTCTTACTCAGCTCAATATCATGAAAGCACTTGGTACAAGGCCAGCGAAAGTGGCTACCAAAGTTAGTCATACCACTGAACAATGGTGAGCTATCATCTTATAGCACATTAAATAAATGGTATCAAAATTAGCATGCATACGATGGTAATCGGTTTGCCATTTTCTCCTGCAGCTCATGCGTCAATTGCAGAAATCCTCAAAAAAACGGATTTAAATAACGGATGCGCTGTAAGCAATTTAACCTCATTAGTTTCACAACAGATATCCGAAGCGGTCTCACCGTGAACTTTCGCTCGACCAGACCGAGTATTATTTACAACCAACATGAAGTAATTTGCAAGAAACTACCCTTCTTCTAAAAATTCTTTACTGACCAAGGACCCTGGTTAAGTTGTGTTGTAGAACCGACACATTGCACACACACCTTCAGTCTGAAAATTTCGCTATGAATAACCTCTGCCTAAAGGCGAGGCATATATTTATGCAATAAAAATATAAGCTAGTTAATTGGATCGAAAGAGAATTTTCCCGACGGCGGCCATTACGTTCTGTACTATGCGATCTGCATTTCCCTAGGGAATCGGAGTGTATCCATACAAAAATGGAGTGCAGCGGAAAGCCATATACGAACAGTGTTACAAATGTACACCACAGATAAACAACTTTGAACAGCGCTTAAAGGACAAAAACTTGAGAACGTAACGTTATGTAAACGATCGTCATATTTCTTATAATGCTCATCCATTTGGATGGCTTTAAGGGCTGATCTCGGTCAAACTGTACGGTTACTGAACCCCTTAGCAACGCTAATTTTGCAATTTTCGAAAAATGCTACCAACCTGCTCCATTCGCACATGTCGACAGGTGCAGCTTGCGTGCAGGTGCTCAGTGAATTTTACCTAGCCTGTAACTTGACGGCGAGGCATGTTAGTAAAGTTCCTATCAATACGTGTATCACAGTTCTGTAATGCAATGAATCACTCATAAGCGAACTTCAACTTCTTGATCAGTTACGTAGAGAGACTACTTTAGAACGGCTTCGAATTTATAGGATACGGTGCTGGCGTTTGCCATCGCAAGCGTACCGAACAGCGTAAAGTGCCTATCGTAACGTCGATTGTTTTTCTTTATAAGATATGAAATTTTAGGGCTAATTTAAGGTTTCATTTGCTTTTTCGTAAGACGGATTCAAAAGAAAATTTCTATCTTAAGGAAGTATGCACATCTATTTAGAACTAGTTTTATTTAGGTCAGGTCTACTGGAATGATAGAAACTACCAAACAATACCTTACCGACAGTTGTGTCAACAGATGCTCGAGAAAACTTTTAAAACTTTATCAATTAGGTGAGTGTTAGAAATTCATCTAAAAAATTCTCGTTCTAGAATTTTGATGATAATATTTTTTTAAATGTTTTTTGTGGACTCTGCAGCACAAAATAGGTATCCTTAAGGGTTCATTGCCTGATACAGATCACTACGATAAAGTAAGTCATTTATTAAAATAATAACCCCGTTCATAGACGTCGGACACCCTCAGCTTTACCGTATAACATTATATATATATATATATATAGCATATATATACATATATTAGCGTCGTCGTGCCGTAATGAATTACATCATCCCTTTAGGCCAAAGTTTTCGAAATGATTGCGTCACCTTCGACATAAATAATTAATGAACCTTGCTGAGTACGTTGCACGGGTGCACTCTACGGTTACGCTTCACTAGTTTCCAAAGCCCTCTCTGCCTGTTTTTCAGTTTAACGCATTTAGATTCGGATCTATGGCTCGATGCAGTATAATTTTTGCCAGAGCTAACGGAAGAACAAAGTCATGACTCCAATAACAGAACGCATTTACGCGGGCTTTTTCTAAAGGTTTCCCGCCATTCGTGTTAAGATACACCGTCCATCGAGGTGCTTGCCTCTCAAGGTCGCTTCTAACTGAATACTTTGAAATTCGTATACTAGACGCCATTTCTTTTCGAAAAAAAAAATTTGGACGTTATCAAAATAAAAAAAAGCGTATATTCTAATTTATTATAGGTCGAGCTAGAGCTATGGACCAGGTTGAGCTGGCGCACGGTATTAAGGCAAGACTAGGCTCAACATGACGCGGTTAAACGCTTGTTTACTACAGTCGAAGGTGTTCTTATTAATGGAATTAATAGAACTCGATGAGCGAACTATCTTTCAGAAAGCTGATTTTCAAGAAATTTTCCAACAACGCTGGGCTTTTGTTCGACGAAACTGAAGTGATACGAAGTGTGTGAAGGGTTGTTTGAAGTGTTTCTTTATGGTAGTATGTCTACCGAACGGCCGGTTACTTTATGTGGCTGGCGTGTAATTAGCTTGGATAATGACGCGCGGAATCTTTATACAAAAATCAATACATTGAACCGTACGACGAGTAGTACGGAATTGTTGCTTATCGTCCTCTAGCCGATAATGTTTCGTGCCGATGATGCAGCTGATGAAATAAAAGAAATCGAACGTCGAGAGTGTCGTTGAATTCGTAACATTTAGATAATGCTTATGTTTTATTATATTGAAGACGGGGGCAAAAAGAGATGTCGGTATCACCTACGATGTCCCTACGGTATCCCTAGATGGACTTGGCCGTGTTTATTTAACAAAATCCGTGTCCATAGTTTATGCTCTGGTCCACCACATCGAGCGTATCGAAAGCACTGTTACCGAACTTGGAGGCAATGAAAATTCACTACGAAAATCCTGTTCATAATTTTGTAGTAGTTTACGTAAAGCTGCGGAAACGGACGGGTGTAGTAAATGTCGTGCTTAACGTATCTAGTGCGTAGGCCAATCATGGTCAAGTGATAATTTAAACCTGTCTTGACTGATCCGTCCTCGCGCCACTATGATTATAGATAGCCTTTTATTTATGGGAAAGATCACGACAGTAGCAGCGTATATCCTGATGCAGGGTAATCTTCGAAACAACAACGAACATGTAAATGAGCTTTATCCTGAAGCCGGTGTTAATCGTTTGCTTTGAATAACATAAATAGTCAACCTTATAACCAATTTGTATAATCTTTGATATGATCATTATTGAAATATATATAGTTGGAGTATTCAGAAAAAGTAAATAATAATTAGACTTTAGCGAGGAAGGGATTTTGCCGAAAAAAAACAAACAAAAAAAATTCGTTTATTATTTTTATGTATGTTTGCTGAATCAAAAATACTTATTCTCCGTATTCGTATCAATTGCATTTCATAAATGTAGTCTTGTCTTTTCAGGCCCTGCGGTCAAAAAATAGGGCCAAAAGCCTGACGCGTGCGAAAGCCTGACATTTAAAATCTGGCCTATATTTACATATTTCATTTAGCAATGGTTTTACGTTAAATTAAATAAAGCACATAGAGGTAATAATTGACTACTAGTTGGGCAATGAATAGACTAAAACGCGTATTTTTCATTATTGTTGGACAGCACACTTCCAAAGTCATATCTCAGCGTCAATAACGCTTGCAGCTTTTTAGAGCTATGAAACACGTTTCCAGGATCGTCAATGGTCGCAAAAGCATCAATTTGAAGGACAGTTTCTTTGTGGAACTCTTTCTTTTTAGATCCTTCTTTATCTCCTCACTAGATCGTGCAGTCGCTTGTTAACCGCAAACGGCCACGTATTCATAGCTTCACTGTTGCACCTATGTCTTTCCCTGACTGTTTGGCCTGCGACACCTAACGGAGCATCGAATACATCGCATAAACAGCCCCAAGTACTGAAACGTACGCGCAATCCGTTAATCATGCATGAACTATCGGAGACCGCATCCGATTTTATGAAGCCCGACAACAAATTATAGGTGAAAGCCCTGCCACCTATCCAATCCATTTGAGGTGCATTCAATTGCGGCTAGCATTGGCCTAACGACATGGACCGAATTGTACCGCGTGCTAGCTACAAAATATTATACGTAGGCATGCATCCATACGGATCAAAGTACTATACATGAGGATATCCTATACAGTGCAAAATACATATGTCATAGAAGTAGACATGTGTTACCGCGAGGCAGATGTTTGTAGGTCGGAACTGCTGGCCGAGGCCAGATCATGGGGTACCTTGTTCGCAGGCGTCGTAGGATTCCTGTTTAAGAAGAAGAACTACTTGGCAGATATACTGCAGTATATAAGCTATGATTCGATGTGTGGCCAACACTTCTCAACGCTAAGGCGCTACAAGGGCGAAAGTAATTAGGCACAAGATGGATGTAATTTCACCCCATACCAAGTGCACCGGACCAAAGGAAACCATAAAAGTTAATACACTGATCGATAATCGAAACATTGTATAGAAGGTGATTTTACCAAGATTCTATAATTACTAAATAAGCGCGGTAGATAGGTAACGAAAACTGTTCAATAGGGAGAAAAGCTGTGTTTGTTCAGTTCTACAACGAATGACAAAAAGGATCGTTGATCGGCACAACCCAGATGTATTAGTATACAATTCTATATTTATAACATAGCTTTCTACTTGGCGAAATAATTCAATCAGAAGCCTGTTCTAAACATAGGATAGCATTGGAAAAACCTAACTATGTAAATTGTTTTGTACCATCAATAGCTACACATTGTTGCAAATTGTCAAGCTTCTGATAACATGTATGTGCATATTTATGACGTTGTTCAGTAAATCTATATATATATATATATATATATATTAACGCGTGATATATTAACATCATAATAATGCAGCGGGGCAAGCTGCGTCGCCCTCGTCACAGCAAAGTAGTCTCGTCGTGTGATGCTCTGTACGCCGTTCTACGTATCAAAAAATCACTACTAATAATATATCAGCAGGGGTTCGTGCTTAAGAGCCGTCGTTCAGCTTTTTTCTATTCATTCTATCGATGCGAACTGCAATCAACTAGACCTAATTGTCTGCTATTGTCTTCTCCGAAGAGCCCACCCAAAGCAATTGTCGGAAAGCACATAACACGACCGAGGTAACCCAGAGATCTAGGCTCACTGTGTACTAGTCGATAGAGAAACAATACTTAACGTTACCGCTATTCGGCAACATAAATAGCAAGCCTAAGGTGATTCAGTAAACGATCGATTTGCCACTTAAAAATATGCTATTTCAATTATTTAAATTTATCCAGCAAGATGGAATAATATATTGTATCCATATAATGCGCGTCCACCGCGAATGTCTGTTCTAACGACTATAATTTTAAAAATAACTCTTTTATGGCATCGCTACAAGTATTCACATGTGTTTGTAGCTTTGTCTGAACCAAGAAATGAGGCTGGCACACATGCCAAAGACTTCTGAATTTCTCCGAAGAAAAAAATAATACAACATAGCGTCGCCAGTTAAGTAACGGATTTTTTGATTGCGAAAAAGCACTGCAGTCAACTCAAATGTAAAAATAAATCAATTCCCCTAGTTATAGTCGTTGCATAACCTCGAATACTTACAGTGCCTCATTTTCGAAATCGATAAAAAAATTTTATCTGCAGCCCAAACATCGAATTTTAAGTTTGGTTCGCTGAACTTCGTTCTCGCAAGCACGACCTTCCATGTCTAACAGTAACTTTAATAACGTTCTTTAATGAAGCTGACCTTAGGATGTTGTTAACTCGTTACACAATTGTATTTAACTAGTGTGAATATCACTTTAATTCTGGGCCCTTCAAATGATCCACCCTATCTGTGATATGTCGCGAGGTAGCAGAGGAAATTTTTTAATGCAAGCTCACGGGTTATATAAAAGAAGATAATTTGTGTCAACGCGACTCATCGAATTGATGACTAGATTAACTCAACGTGCAGCAGGTTGTTAGCAACCGGCCTTACCAGCCTGACATCTCTAGTTTTATTCGTCCGCCTTGTCCTTCGGTCAACAATAGAGGCCGACGCATACAATTCGACTAGACGCATGTTGACAAGGCGTAGTGCTCTTCTGAGACAGTTCCACAAGAAAATAAGGCTGTCTTGAGTATGACAGGAATAAGGAGCATTAGAAGAACTGGATTCAGCTCACACACGGAAATAGAAACGTCTAGGCCAATATAACTTCAATTATATATTAGGCACAAGCTTAGAAACTGGTAGCCTCTCCCATGTTGTACGTAGCGAAAATGCATGTACTTAGGACAAAGTGAGGTTGGAGTGCATAGTCGTCTGTTAGACAATATATGTTTGTAATTTCGATATTTTGTGCTTTCATAAAAAGACTATTGATACAGAAATAACAGTGTTTAAAGCGCATATAATTGTGTTTGCCTTCGATGGAACAAGCTCAAAGGGTTCGACGCATGAAATAAGAAAAATACTAGAAGGATATCTATGTATTTAGTTCAGCCATCAATATAATCGAACCTGTTGAACTAATATAGGCTCAACTAATCGAAAAGAAGCCCAATCGAGTGCTGTTATCCCTATACTATACTAGACACCTAGGGTGAAGGCGTACAACCTTTCCTTAACTTTCCTTTTAATGATTAACACAATTTGGTCACATACCATAATAAAATGGACAGCAAGAGATTTGTCAAAGATAGGCCATTGCCTTTTCTAGAAATCAAGGAACATTTAACTTCATATTAAGGCTCTGATCATTTGCATTAATGGCCTTAGAAGGATTTTTCGTTTCTTTTCAGTAGACGTATGCACCATTGTTATTTATGACCATCTGCCATTTGGACGATAATTGTTCTATATTATATACGATAAAAACTCTAGGGTAGACGAGTATATAACGTCACAAGGGGCATTTTCGACCAAATTTTGAGGTTCGAACTATTTTTATATAGAGAAATTGTTGTAATTTTAACAAAAAAAAAATATGCCAGCTTTTGGGCAGTGCGTAGAATGGATGACAGTGAGCTTCTCATTATAAATTTGACGTAGCTCACCGCTGTTGTTGTACTGTGAGATTGAGCGTTGTCGTGCAAAGTGTCTTTTTTTGGGTAGCTAATCTTGGCTGTTTAATGGGGATTTCGATCATCATTTGCCCCAATTCCTGACAGCCGTAGTTGGCGAGCTAGGGCAGACCACACGCATCAGATCACCAGAAAGCAAATACGGTAGACTTTTACAGGTGCACACTTCCTTTAAGGCGATGTCTTACGGGTTTAGTTACCGCTGCGAACCTTCGTGATTAGTGCAGACGATCTATTTTTAATTATAAATTACAACCGAGACGATATAGCACCATTTAAATGAACAATTCAGTACCACTGTCGTAACGTGAAAGTAACGAAAAGCCCGTTTTCATTTTTGCGCGCATTCGTGCGATACGCCTATGTCTAGTTTTTCTACCTAACCTATTTGAATGAGAGTGTGTAATGTGTTTACAGACGTTAAATCTGAGTGCTAACAGTCGTGGGCTTCACAATGGGTACGCTTTTACCGTCGCTCGTTATTCGTACTCGGGTATCTTCCACAGGACTCTTTCAACATGTCCTTCTCAAGTCTGTCCATACCAACAGCTCGTGGCGCTTCTAGCAATAGATCCTTTGCCGACTAGAAGGATTTCAAATAGTACAAGTACATCCATGGAACAGAAAGTGACACACAATGTGACACCGTTAGAATATAGCGCCATAGAGCTAAAGGTAATTTACATCTTATATTGAATAACCTAACCTTTTATTTTACAAATATGGCTGTGTGCACAATTGTGCATGAAAATTGGTAACTACCGTTCCTTTTTATTTTAGTCTGTAAAACAGCACATATAGGATTAGTTCATTGAGCAAAGACGAACGCCTTATGTTCCCTGCAGCACCAAGGCTTACTTATGTTGACTTTTTTTTTGTCAGGCTCTTTCTAGGCCTTACTAGCGCGGCGGAAAAGATAACACCTGCTGTCGTCAACGGAAGGTCGTGATGATTTTTCGCATCCGTCTATAAATTTCAAATGATCATTTCTTTGAAAAGAAACTATTTCGACTTCTCTATTTAGATCAAATGGTCTTCTCACTGTTAGCTTGACAATGTAATAGGTACCATGTGTAAGCTAAACACTTCCATTTAATCTAACATCACCAGCTTTTTCAAGCCATTGTACAACTATTGCTGATAACTACTTCTAGCACAAATATTTGTTTTAATATCTTCCGGAAAATTTTTCACAAAACAAATCATTAGAAGTACATGTTTTTCGGTACTTCGTGAGGTGACACGGTGTTGCGCGACCTTGCATCACTTGCTCCGACCGTCAAATAGTGTCAGCCATTCTATACTTGAGAAGTTCTGAAGAGTGAAAATGTTATAACGGCATTAATCATAGCAACTGCAATGGCTCTCAGATAAGCTGGTGGGACCCATAAAATGTTGGCCAAAATACCGGACAAAGAGGCTTTTACCGTCGATGCAATTATTCTAAAAAGCTCAACTGAAATGCTAAAGGCCTTAGAAGAGGTGGTGTTTAGCAGTCCAAACGAAAGATGACGGAAGCTATTAGACAAGCGTACGCACAGTACGCTCCCTGGAAAATTGCCTGCACTGGGTTCTCTGAAACATTTTGTAGCGAATATACCAATGATGAGAAAAAGGCGTAAAGAATCAGTCTTTTATAAACGGAACCCTCAACAAATGAGAGTATGTTGAAGCCATTAGCATTGAAGTACGCCATTGCCATAGGCCAGGCATTAGCTAGATTATGGCGCATGCAATAGAAGAATCCGGTATCCGGGGTGGCATCGAATGGCGGAAAATAGAAACCACTCTTATAATACCTAATGGTCTCGAAGGTCAGCTTATGATCAATATTTGAATGCGTGTCTGTGTAGCTCAATGAGCTTATTTTAAACTATAAACAGTAAGGCGAGTGTGTTTAATCTGAAGCCAACTATCGTTATTATACCTTACATGATTTTAAAATTGTTCCACTAAATAGATGTAGAGAGCTTCATATAGACAGCTGTACGATTTCACGCAACGTGAATTTGATTTCTTGCACGATTCCTTTTTGTGAGCTTCCGTAGCCTAACACCACCCTGGTCCTTTTCAACCTTACAATGCTCTTTTTTTGTTTAGGCTCAATTTAGCGAAAATGGATTAGGTCGATTTCACTAAGCGAGGTGTTATTACTAAGTCTGATCGAGTTATTACTGTGTTTGAGTAAAACGTACATTCCTAATTACATGCGCATTGGTTCCCCGCCTCACCTGATGTTAAACACCAAAATAGCAGATCTCGAGCGATGCATTTAATTGACCTAGGCTGTGGAAATGTATTCTGTCGCGACAACGACCGGGTCCGTTATCTTCGGCGTGTTTCCGATCCAAAATGAGGCCGGCGCGATCGCCTTCATTTCGGACCTGCTGAAGAGCTGAAATCCATTCGAGCATCGATTGCTTCCTCTTTTTTATCAGGTAGGTAGATATCGCTGTTACTTTGATTTTGACAAGCGAACAAGAAATAGTTGTCTGATTAAACTAGAACTGACGGTAAAAGTTGGCAAGCATTTCTGATCAGATCTACAAGGTAGGCGGTCGTTGGAGACGCACTCAGGATAGTAAACAGCGTTATGCTAGAGGAATTGAAGAAATAACAACGGTCTGCTTCCAGCAAACATACGGAACATTGACAAGTATGTGACGCAAAAACTAAACGTTCTTCATTAAGTCCCGGCGTTGTCCTTGTGATTCTACCTGTTTTACAATGCGACGACGATGATGATGATGATGATGATGATATCATGAATCCCAGATTGCACAGCACAGGATGCTGTTGTGCAAGACAAAATTCTCTTGCCTGACCGAGAATGACGTTATACTTGCTCACACGAGGAATAGTAAATGGCATTTCGAACCCACTTAAAACTGCCTAGCATACGATACAGCTAATTTTAAAGAAAAATCAATTTAAAGTAATGCTGACGGCAATTACCGACGGAAAAGTTTACGTATACATACTTTTGAGGAAAAACAATGTAGTGATTGAGATTTTGCCTTCGTTATTACAAATGTATCACCATCATATTCTATATAGGCAATGATATTCTGGATTAGAAGAACAAGATCTGCTCACTGCAGACTCGTATAGTTCGGAGATACGATTTAGATTTGTCCTGACTCGAAGCAGGCCCTTACCTACTGTAAGCTGTCGTTTTTACCACTTTGACTGAATGCAACTTATCAACAGCACCTACGCGCGGCATCATCGAATCTATTTCAAAGTTTTCCAGTCTATACGTCTCGTTTATATAGTGGGAATACATAATGCCGGTATGAAACGAAACGTTGACACAGTGACAAATGGATAGGACGCAACTTCTGCAGAATAACACGCAACGTTTATGACATAGTAGAACCTAAAAAAAGCTATGCTCCTTTTCAAAGAAATTACCGAGGAACTAACTTGGTAAACCGGTTCTTTGTTCAGAATCCCTCCAGATGCTGCCCATTCGAAGTAAATTCATAAGACGTAACACCTGTAAGCACGCCGGCACGCACGAAGCGTATGCTAGCCTTCATTTCAGACCATTGTAGGAGGGAAAACGGCACGCGCTGCGATAAGAATTCATCATCTCTACATTCAACGAACAGTACATCCAACCTAAATACGAGCAGGAAAACTATCGTAAAAACTTGTGGCGACGAATCAAACGGCAAGAAAATGATACATCTATAGAGCAATCTGATTCAATCAGAAGCATTCCAGAGGCGCTTCTGCGCTGTGTAACCATACTATCTGACATATCATGTCGTAAAAGTTTCACCTCCAGGAGTTTTACCCCCTACTTGGTAAGCACCCCTATTAAAAATAGTGACGAATCGAATTTGCAGCCAATACCCACCTATGTTACACGGCAACGTAAAAACTGTCCAGAGAATGGCCCTCCATTGCGCTTAGCTCTAGTCGTAGAGTATGCTTTTGATCGCTGTTCGCATTATTACTAACTTGTATGCAGACATAGACGCATACATGGATTGCAGTTTCTTTTTTATTAACAATGAAACATTTACGGTGTTGATCAAAACTAAAAGTCCATTACTAGGATTAGGCTTTTTTTTTTTTTTTTTTTTTTATTATCAAATGTTTTAGGGAGATACGTAGATATAGCCTGACAAGAGTGTATCATAAAGCATCCGTGTGTGTACTAATGGCTTCGGTATCATTCTGTTGCCATGGGTAACCTACAGAATTTGTAGAGATTATATGAACTAAATACGATCTCAATGATCGGCATTTAGATTTTATATTAATTTATCAAATATAAGTAGAAAATGACAGTAATACAAACTGAGACAAAATTGAGGGAACGACACATTTGCCTTATTTGGTCTATGGATGTGACTATAACTACACGCTCTCTATTTTAAAATTTAGATGAGAAAATCGTCTATATAAAGTAATTAAATAGGACTTGCTCATTGCTATGAAGCAGCTAAAGTTTATACAGCCACTGGATACTACAACACTGTCTTCTGCTATGATAATAGATAGAGACGGTAGAGGGCAAAACAAAAGTAGGCTAAATTTTTAATAAAAAAAGGTCTCGAACGGCACGAGATGCGTTATTTGCACGTCGATCTATTTTGAAACATGCTGATGGTGCAGCATCAGTACGAAGGACAACTGATTAAAGCGTCCTTTATGGACGTCCATCTTTTCGATAAGCTAGCTAGGACAAGCAAGCCGACGGAGTGGCCGCTTCTACGCCCACACCGAAAACAGTTTAACAATAAGATGAGCAATGTCACTATCGCCAGCAGCCGACAGGTTTAAAAGCAGCAAACGTTCTTCTCAACATTCGCTTTAGATACCACGAAAACGATGTTATTAGAACTTAAGTGATTGTACAACTTTATGACACCAACAAACTTACGAATTGGGTTCGAACTGTGCTGGGGCTATATTTAGCAATAGGTAAACACACATGCACTATTTTCGATAGATTTCATTAGCTTTTGAGGAATCACTCTTTGCCAGATCTTTGTGATCCTAATTAAGGGAACGTTGCCTTATTTGCTATATAAAGTGTAACCTGAAGGATGCAGACGTTTACATATGTTCTAATACGTAAATGTATCGTATTCAAAATGACTACATGGGTTACTTAACTGTGCCGTTTGTAAGCCCCGAACTGCATCGCTGCAGAGCGGTCGTTATCTCGTACTTATTGTTTGCGTAGTCATAAACAGATTTCTCTACCCATTCGGACTTCTACAAACCAAGCGGTGCGTCTCTGTTCGTACATTTCGCGAGATCAGCATTATCACTTAAAAAAGTTCCAAATCGTATTTCGTTACTAAAATACATACCCTGACTAAGGTAGTAATAATTGAGTCTCGGAAATTATCTGGAAGGAGCAGAAACAGTGACAAGTACCTAGAAAAATAAATTTCAAACCTAATAAAATGGACCATGTTCATAACGACCAGGCGGTGTTGTCGATGAACGAAAATGCGGAATATAACATGTAGGAGCTACATTTAGAAAAAAAAAAAGGAACCTCGGCTGAAATTAAATCCGCTCAGATATTCTCAGATAGTCTCATATGAGGTACGTCTCCACTAATAGGGTTTGCACGTGACACCAGCTATCGTTTGCTCATACGTATGCTAAGTTGTAGTTCAGGGACTGCCACCCCTGAATATTAATAAGGCATTCTAAGTTTACAGAGTAGCTAGAAGCTATGAAGACTCACTTATCCGATAATTATAATTATTTTGTCGGTCAAGATTATTTTTCACTAAATTTTCAAAGTTGCTGTAAAACTGTGTCTGGTCCAATGCAGATGATGACAATGTACCAAAAAATAAATCAATGTAGATTTTGTACAGTAAAGAACGATATAGGTTCTCATTCTTGCCTACCAAGCGTTTTTTTTTTTACCTTAGTCCATAACACGCTACAAAGAATATTAGCCATTACGGGACTAAAAAGTGCCAGTTGTTCAAAAGTAATGTAAGTATACAGCTTAAAATACCTGTTGTTATCTTTTTGTCCCTCAGGTGGCATTTCGCGAGTGATCGAGGAGCTCTATCAACATTGTTGACTTATGTTGAGGTAAAGCTTTTTTAGCTGAGAGCCCGCAACTGTCACTGGCGAATCTCGTGCAAATTTGTTCGTTTTCCGAGAACTTCGAAGCCGATATTTACCAGCTGAAGGACGTAGCTTCCGTCCTGATTATAAGATAATTATAAAAATGACTTACGTTGATTTACTACCCAATGCGACCTAATAAGGCAAAACGAGGATTATTAATAATCGCATGATTGCGTCAAGCGATTCTCACTTTTTCCATATTTAAACATCAGTCGTACTGGAACCATGAAAAAAGGAGGAGCAGACACTAATCTGCCGTTCCTTCATGATACAAAGCCACTATGACTTCAGTAATATCGAAAAAACAACAACTTACAACAGTTATCGCCTACTACTAATCGCGGTAGCTAAATAAGTTTAGAGTCTGCATAAAGACAGGAGACGTGGAGGGAACTCGCCATTGGATTATGTTGTAGCACTCGATATGAATGACATTTCACTTAGAAGATAAACAGGAGCCATTGTGGAATACGTCACTTAGAAGTTAATCATGCAACTTTCTGTAAATATCTTTATTATTATCGTGCGGACAGCTAAAATTAATAGTACTGCGCTTCTTCTATGTTAGTTGAAATTAAATTTTGAAAGGAAAGTTCTCGGCTGAATTTAGACAGGCGCTTAATATTGAAGGCCTTCACCGATGAGCGCGCGTAACTGATGCAGAAACAACAACGAACAACAATGTCAATGAAACTGGCTCCGTGATAGACGACCGTTATAGCAATGAGGTATGAATGGAGAAGCTGACAGCAAGTAGGTTTTTCCCATCATATTTTAAATGCGGTCCGTTCATGAGCCTAATTCAAACTCGCAGCCGCCTGTCGCTGTTAACGAACAAGGTAAACGAAGTCAGTTCTAAATGACTAAACTGTCGCTCACCGTTCCTCTCCGATATTAGTTTACCGGCAAAACGCTTACCCTGGGTTGGCTCAATCGACTATATCTTACCGAATGTTCGGCCTAGCTTACCCTCTACAGCACAGTACGATTGTTAGAATCCGGTCTGTGACCCATATAACGCCACTATGACTATTTACTTGCCTAATGTAGAAAGACCTATTATAGACGTAACCCTGAATGGATGGATACTCATTGTCTCGTGCCGACTTAGACGCAACAGCAGGATAGCTGGTTAGACAGAGTGGCTTGTTTCCTGTGTCACCTCAGCCCGAAATAGGCCATGCAAGACAGCCTTTAGTGGTGACTGCTTCATCTGTAACCGTGTTTAGCGCTCTATTGTACACAATACTATTAAAGTAATTCATATCCACGAGCACAGTTACTGGCTCGGGGATTAGAGTGATCAAAATAGCATCAATTGGCAAGAGTTTGAGATGGTCTGAGTGATATCCGGCAGGCAACTACAACTCGGATCCACTCAGAAATCATATGCATAGGCAGAGATCTGGACGCTTTTTGCGCCGTCAAGGCTGCTGGCAAGACGATACTAATGCGGATCGAAGCGGAGAAACCTTTTGAAGGATTTAATGTTAAGTTGAAAATCCAGCATATGAGTGGTGACATAATAGACGTGAGCGTAATTTCGGTGTCGAGGAATGCACGGCATATTTCGGCACAAACAATGCCTGCCGATGCTGCCACGGCTATCGTTGATATAGAGTTAGTAGACATTGTCGATGCCATAATCAGGACATTCGTGAACGGCCTTCCAATGTCAAGCTGACCACTCAACAAAAGCGCAGCCGATTTGTGACTGTTGCATACTCGATACGGTTGCGGCCCAGCGTTGACCTCCTCCTGCATGTTGATCAGCAAAACATACTGGACAACGTTTGTGGCTTAAGAAACCCGCACTGCACAGTGACGCTCGAGGGAACGTTTCCTTACGGAAAAATACTATCGCAACCGGAATTTCTATATTACCGCGCCAGCCACCGTAAGTTCACGCTTTACCCGAGGTGACCGGTCGTAAATAAATCGGCTCTGGCAGTCGGTTGTGGTCATGATCGATACTTAGGGTTTAATCCTGTGGCACCTCTTTGAATTTCCTTCTTTGCCTCCAGCCGTATTTTCTGAATAAGTGACGCTTTCTTGCGGTGTTAAGCATATCGAAACGGGTAGAAGATCAAGGCTTTGACTTTTTTGGCTACCTCTAGACACTTCTCCTCTGTTGCTTAATGACAGACTGTTCGCGTGGTTTGCGCTCATCAGCTGATCCTTATGCGTATTGTCCCTTAAATCGAAAGGAACGCTTGATGATACCGCCGCCTAAACTTCGTTCTGAGTATAAGAGCTTTCAAACATTTCGAGGCCCTTTAGTGTCATGAGCACGGATTGTGTGTTAAACTAGCTAGCGTTGAAAATCATTGTCATATTTAAATCGAAAAACTAGATCTTCCAGCTTAGCTTTGCTTTGTCTCCAAACCTTCGATGCCGTAGCCACAATAGAGTACGTTCAGTGTAATACTGTAGCTCGCGTGACTGACGTCTAGTGATCGCACCAGGTTTTTGAGAGCGTCACGTAATAGATTCATCAAGGCAATTAACGTGTTTACGTCGGAGGCCGTCGATCGATACGGCATCCATGCAGTGAATCGAAATCAGAAGCACCGGCATAACTTTTGCCCTCCGGCAAGTGGGTTTGGCTGTATGACAATAAACGGCAGCGATGATGCAATGGGTAAATAACCGGGCCTGTTATTAGTCATTCTCCAATGATTTAACACAGCCGTTCAAAAGCATGTTCGCCGTCGGTCGCTTTATTGCACGTTATGCCCTAGATAGTGGTCGCTGTACTGTCCGAAAACAAAAACGTAGCCGCTTACCTGTAGCGTATGTTTGCTCGTCGGATGAATGAAATGATAATGAGCCTATCGAGTCTTATAATTGGGTTCAGATAGTTTTAGTTAGGTCCTTAAATTTGCCACGAATTTCTATTGACAGTTTCGGCAACGTAGAAATTAGCCCTACATTCTTTGTCACAAACCCATTTCTCAATCGAGTCTTCTTTCCGCGTCACATGCTGAATCTGATGCCGCTGAACAGTTCTTCAGTCGTGAACAGTATCCCTGTAGGCGGAAATCCAATCTTGATTTTGTATAAACGATCTCGTACACAGCACGCAGAGGATCACTGGAAAGTCACCAGACCATTAACTCAGTGCGGTACCTTCGCTTAAAGTGGTATCGCTTTGCAGAGTTTGCTGGCGTTCGAATTACCACAGCGCAGGTGTGCTAACAGCGCAAATCATCCTGCCCCTTGGGGCCAGATCCTGATTCGTGGTCAGTATTCTAAGGGTTTACCCTTACAACTAGCGACACGCATGCCGGATTTTTCTTCTGTATGCTTTTTGCTTTGTAATCCAATCTGGCCTTGCCACAGGCACGGGTTGGATGATTCCTGTCGTTTCAGAAATCACCCTTGGGAATTTGCTACCTACGCAGCTAGGTACGGCCGCTAGCAGTTCCGTGTAGTACGAGGTTCTTTGGCATTTACTGCAAAAATGTCGGCACGGTCCGATGTTTCGCGAGCGATTAGATAGACATGCCAGCATTACTGCTTAAGATTCAAAACACAGAAAATCATCTAGCCCGTAGTTTGTAGCTGATTTCGGTACCTGATGAACATATACGACTATTGAGTAACATATTATAGAAAAACGCACACCAATAATTCAGCTTGGTTCTCGAGAGTTGTGTGTGTATATATATATATATATATATATAAATGGATGTCATCTACCACGACATGTGTTTGCCCCTTCAACGCTTAATTTGCGACAGGATACGCTGTGTCAGTTGAAAGCTAGAAAGTTGATCCAATGTTAAACAGAACAACAGCGGAAAGCTACGCCAGACATTAGTCTGGTGTAGCTTTCCGCTGCTCCCCTATTTGAATGAAACATAGAATGCAGAATATATAGTGTCTATAAGCAGGCGGTTCATGTTCACGACTTCGAAGCGTAATCTGATTTCGTTAGGCGATGAAAATGCCTTGTCGTGCTCAGAACCAACCATTTGAGGCAATATTTAACTCAAACAGCGAACGTAGAGATCCACCAAAAACGGCGTCAAAAGCATCATTAGTCAAGCACGACTAGTCACTGACGCACAAGCTATTCCTAGATGAAAAAAAAAAAAAAAAATGATCAACGCCGTTTTATTTTAGGCACAGGAAGCGACCAGGAGGAAGGCTCACATTGTTGTTTTTGAACGTTCCGGGTATACGCAGATCGGTTAGCAATTAGAGCTTAGCCACTCTAACTAAATTCTATATTTATATCACCAATTTACTTTATCCTCAGTTGCCATTACCGCTAGAAGGTGCCATAGAGAGTTCCTGTGACCTGACTCGCTCGGCTTTTGACAAACGATTTCCTTATCGTTCCTCGATACAACCCAGATGTTTAACCTTGCTCCGGAACACT
Source organism: Varroa jacobsoni (assembly GCF_002532875.2). Classification (NCBI taxonomy): domain Eukaryota; kingdom Metazoa; phylum Arthropoda; class Arachnida; order Mesostigmata; family Varroidae; genus Varroa; species Varroa jacobsoni. The sequence continues at coordinate 22,024 of NW_019214221.1, forward strand.
GCACCCACCGAACTCGATATGACGAAAGACATCCCACTGCTTTTTTTACTTTTCTTCTTTAAGTTGGAATATCTATTGAGGTACACATTGTAGCCGCCGATAATCCTAGTAATTCTTATAACAAGTGAACATACTATAGACAGCAAATTACTTCTATAAGCGAGGCTGCTTCTTGAAAGTGAGGATTAAGACTGACTCCTTCGGCTGCAAAACAACGGAATAACGACAATACAACGTATTCAAATTGTCTTTCTACGCAAAAGGACCCCTCAACCTTGCTGCGAAATAAGGAAAAACCGCTATTATCAGTGACTTTCTATACTGCAAACTTTATAAACTGGTTACTTTTTCATTTATTAGATAGATGATCTATGGTTATTTTTGTCTGAAATCATTTAATAAATCTTGGTGAACTGAATCCTATAACTTGCCTACCTTTTCAGTCAACAGTATCACTAGCCCTTTAGAAACTGACTGTACTCTATGCTTATTGTACATATTATTCCAGATCTTTTATATATTTAGAATCAGGAACATTGATAAAATGCGTCTACTTAATATTTACGCAGAAATACGCAAAGAAATACAGAACTAATGCTGTTTGCGCATAAATCTGCGTCAAAAAAAGGTACGTACGATAGATACTACGTAAAGCTTGCAGCCATTCACCGTTTGCACAGTGATTACCCGGTACGGTGCTTGTTCTTTTTCGGACTCTTAATAAAACCACTTAACACAACGGGCTAAGAAGTTTCGAAGTGGCATTTTATATGCCCTTATTGTTTTTGCCAAAATAAATAAAAAATAATAAGCGACAAAGAGGAAGAATGGTGACTTGTACAACGGTACATCCGTGCACGGCAAAACAAGAAGTGACCTATTTTTTCCTGACCTAAAGAATAGCATACAGACTTTGCTTGGCGTTCGTGGGTAACGTATTGCTTTCACGTTATATACGCTTTGATGATCTGTTGCTGCTGTTGTGAATTGTAGCACGTACGGAAGTAGACACGTAGCGACAAGGTGGACAAAATTATATCTATATTCAAAACGCATAAAAGATGTAAGTAAGATGCAAACCCATTCCGTTATGATGTCACCGAAAAAATAGCTGAAAGCTGCGGCCTTTCTAACGAGATCCTACGCTGGTCAGGGGGTGCCGGTTAAACTCCGATACAAGCAGCCGTTGTCATCACCACACGACGCAGGTGACACGTTTCGCTGAGAAGTTCGGCATTATTTGAATATATTCATAGCCACTAAATTCATAAACACTTCATACAACTGGATATTTTGCCTCAGTTTATCGCTAAGTGTATATATTAGGCCGAGTTTTTATAGTGGTTCTTGTGTCCTGCTGACCGTTTTTAATTTATTAATCTTCTTATGCACAAGCGTAATGTGCTGTCCTGACATTCTTTTAGATGTTGTAAAGCTGTCCTAATTTCATTAGGATTACAAAATTTTGCGTCGAGTTCGGTGTTCGAAAACTGCTAAATCTGATTATCGCGTTATATCGCTTCTTTGCCTAGTACGGGGTGGGGGTAACCAATAACAACCAGGATGATAAGCTCTTTCACACCGACGAAAAGTCGACGTCGCAGCCGTCATTTCGTTCCCTTCTTTTTTTACCGTGAAGATAAACTTTTTAAACTGAATGACAACGATCCTGTAGGACAAAAAAGTGCTCTTCAGTGACTGGTAACATCTGATTATCAATAGATAAGATCTTAGAAACGAAGAGCAATGAAGAGGGATAATTCATCTTCGAACGATCGCTAGTTGGCATATAATTTGATGCATCCAGATGCATTGACTTAGTTGAGCTGGGTTCGAAAACCGGAGCGAAATATTGATACGATACTCTTTGGCTAATGATACGGCTAATGGAATTTCGCTGTTTTGTTTGATCTTACCCCATAAACGCCAATCGCCTTTAAGACAAAACAAAAAAAAGGCCTATAATTCGTCAGCATTAAGATTACGAGCCTCACGTTCAGCACGGTCATATACGACACTACTCCAACCAGTTGGCAGCCCTTGAAAAGTGTCATAAAGCTTAGAAATTACTTGAATGTGGGGTTTGACATATTACAGGCTCGTTCGACCCCGCTCTGATCGCATAAATATGAACATTTATTTATTTTGGATTTGTTACGGTAACTCGTTTGGCTGCTTCACTTTATAGGACAGACAGACACCTACGCATCTACAGGCCTACGCATGTTGACTACCTAGAATACTAGAAAGATTTAGAACAAATCAAACACTATAGCCCTCCCAGTCATATATTGATTTTAGCAGCCTAAGGTGTTTACGCTTATCAGAACAGCTACAGCCAACACTAAACGTAGGCGGGAAACGTTGTTTCGTCTTACTAATGAGACTAGGCGTTATGAACAAGAGCGTCTATGTATTATTGTTATAAGTACTCGACTTACGCGTTCCTTTCAGCATTGATCAAAATATTCTTTACTTCTATCTGATAGAACAGACCGGGGCCATAGATGATGCAAGACAAGACCGTCATTGTCGATACCCCTTTATTATTTGAAAGGAGCATAAGTGAAATTACAAGGAACTCGTTCGGCGCGTGTGACGAAAGTTGTCCTATACGACCCATAGTTATATAGGCGAAAATGCATTGCCCGTGAGAAGATGAAAGTTCGATTGTGTACACTCTATTCGTCCAAACTGGAAAGTGGTAAACAGCTTGTTACTATGTACAAGTCTGTTGCCCTGAAAGGAAACTCCAACGCCCGATTACTTATCTCTCACCACTTGGCGAACATCAAAAGATCCTATTAGATCGAGAACTATGTCGTAATGTGTTGTAGGTAAAACAAATATATACATAGCAATCCATAGATGCCAAAAAAAGAACGTGTCATTCACGCAAAACCCACCTTATTGTTGTCGACATGCCTTTGAACTCGCCTAAGAACTTGAAAGTGTATAGGAACATAGGTTATCTATTGTCAAGCTTAACAGGTTTATCGGTAATTTATCGGTAAGAATTAAAGAAAGAGAAACTTGCAATCTGTTGCCCAAAGCCCTGCGCTTGCCCCTGTTGCCATGCCATTGCTAAACTATTTTCATATTGTTCGCTATTATTGACTCAATATGGCCTCATTCTAGTCTAGCGGAAAAAGCTCAGATACCATACTAAATTCTAAATAGGATGAGTATCAGCTGGATATCGATTTCACTCATCCTAACTAAATGACCCCCCTTATATGGAAAATGGCTGCTATTTCACAGAAAATATACATAATTAAATGCTCACTTTATATAATTAGTGCTTTAGCTTATTTTCGAGTCAGTTAGGAGATCTACCGATGTTGTAGTTATGTGGTACAATGCAGACAACCTGCTACCGAAAGTTGATCGCAGAAGCCGGGAGACTTCTGCTAGCAACTGATTTTTCAAGGGTCGACGGAAAATAGAACTGACACATGGCCAGCTTAGGAAGACAAGCCACATCATTCCCTCTAATACAGCGCACCAGCTGGATTCTAGGAGACGGATTTGCGCCAAGTGATTGGTCCCACTTCAATAGGAAGCCATTTGTCACGGCACCCTCCTCGTCGTCATCACTAAGCTAAACTAGGAACTCGGAAAAAGCAGAGACAAAATGTCCCGCAGAAGTAGCCTACCATAATTCGAGTACCTATATTTATAAGTTTAGCCATTCTTACCTTATTCTTATTGTTTCGCGACACAATCGTTGTTTCGCATACGTACAACGTTCCAGCTGTTTGTTGAAGTTGCTAGTTAGACGTCTGTCGAATTTATATCATAATTGAGTGTTCTATTTTGCAGAACGTGCAACGTTGTTTTCAATTTGATTCATCAACGGGCCTTGCCCGGGTCGAAATTCGCTCTATATAATATTTATCGTCTCGATTCAGAGTTGGTAAGCGAGGTCGTATACTTCGACAGCATGGCTTTTGTCTCTGCCCACACAATGAAGTAAGATCATCGCAAGTTCCTATTGTTTGTCTCTAACGATCAAAGACTGTCTCTAACGGCACGCTCGCAACGCATGTGCGTACGTGCTAGCCGTTAAAACGGAACGGCCTACTTTCCCGTACGATCGGCCTCCGATTATCACTGTTGACCAAATAAACAGCACTGCCAATTATGATAATTCGCTATGGAACTAAAAAGCTTAGGTGATTACACTTCAAAAGTGAACGTCCATTTCAAAAGGCCACTTCATTAGCCGTTAGAGTATCTACAAAATATTGTATTTCTGGCATATAGGGTCGATATTTAATGGATGCAAACGTATCTTCTATAGTCATCATAGCTTGCCGCTCATGTTTTTCCACATGTATAATTCTTATCAGACGTGCATAACGTACACGCTGCCGTACGCTTCGTACAAGGAACTATGTGCAACCTAAGCACGGCTAGCGACGTCTGAAAACGATAACATGTGATTTGCTATGAGGGTGGCTTAAAAGCCTTTAACCATTTTTTTTATAACGAATCGTAGGCTCAGAATAATTAGGCCGAACTGAGGCTTTCTCCGGATCTGCCAATGAGCCGCAGCTGTTTCTGGAAACAGTTGTTCACGAATGCAGAAAATGCAACACTGCGGAAAGTGGTCACGTACGCGATTGTTTTAAGAAAACACAAATCCTGCGGCTGGGCTACTAAAACACGAGAAAAACTCAACTATATTGCCCACTCCTTAACGGCCATGTTTCCATCTTCTGGTACAACACCTTCTGGTACGGCGATCTTCACTGCAGCCTTATTACATAAGTATATACTACTGCTATTAAAAAATGAAACTTCCATCTACGTCTGCTAAGTACGAAAATGTAGATTTGCTTATGATACCAACCGTCGGAAAGCTTGAGCAAAGCACCCTTCTTCAGGACTGTCGAAAGGCTTCCAGGAGGTAAATGAGATGGAGTAAACAACAACAGCGGGGCTATAAATTATGCACAAATTTGCACCGCACAAAGCTCAATCAATGGAGTTGGCGTCAGTTTACGTTGCCCCGGTTTGTGATACGGCCTGACAGACAGCTGGTAGCGTGAACCGTAATTTACCCTGTTGTGTACTTTACGTTCGCCTGTACGTAACTGATGAGGTCATCCTCAAAGTGACTACAAAATCCGAACAGAATTCCTCCAAAAATTCACGGTGCAGTAGATTAACTGTGAAAATAGAGTGTGATCAAGGCTCTGGAAATTTCTATTCCTATAATGCTCTAATGAAGGCATCGCATACTATTCAAAAACGTACGTACGCTTACTCCCTCGGCCATGAGTCAAAAAGTTTATTTATACCAAAGCGCGTCATTTCAGCTTGAAAGCTAAATGATATTCGAGTAAAAACACTACATCCGTGCCTACTCACAACAAGAGAGATCCGAAGGGTGACTATGCTTTTGGATCGATCTGCCATTAAGATGTAAACATGAAAAATATTGGCCTTAAAATTGGCCTTTCGAAGGTATATCAAAACTCGGACACCCCGATGTTCAAGGAAGGAGGCAACAATGTCAAATCACAATATCACGATCCGTAAAGCCTTTGCAAAACTTCTTGCGCACATTTAAATTTCCCCTATAGTCGGTAAAATACAATTCTAAATATACTAAGCGAAAACTGCAGTCTATTCTAATCACATTAACAGGCAACTCCGTAGGTGCTATTTAATTGATTTCATGCGGGTTTATCATCAATGGACCAATAGAATTTTTAATCATTAGGGTTTCAAAAGTTTTGGATATTAGATGGAACGTAATCGTTCAAATAACGGACAAACATCTGCCCCTAAGACTCCATAAGGTACAGGAAATCCTTTCCGACGTTCGCCCAAACAATCGCTCGGACACGTATCGAATGCCTCCACCTACGTAACAGTCAAAAACTTAATTTTACATTTTTAGCTGGGTCAGATGATAATCAACCCAACTGAAAGCAAATTAACCGGAGTGAATTTACATCGCCAGTCTTGAGTAATCTTTCGGAACTGGGTACACGTTGAATGATGAACAGTAATCCTGTAGTAGGCCGGAAGCAGGTAATTAGTATTTTTTAGGAACACCTGAAGAGGTTTTCATATTGCGGTGGAGCAGGATTAAACTGCTGGATCTTGGTTCATAACAGAGACGACAAAAATTGTATGCTTCCGCCGAAAAGTGGAATAAAGGAGTTGTTCGAACGATGTGGCCAAATAATCGGCCAATATGTTAACTTTGGCTGACTCAAGTTCGAGTAAGTTGACTCTGAGGATTATGCAAAGACGGCAAATTTCTCGCGACCTTGTAGTTCGGTGTTTACATACTAAAAAAAAATTGATGCGAATCTATGAAGCTTAAATTTTGTTGAGTAAGTAACATTAGTAGAATTACTCTGTTTGTGTACAAGAATGATCAGGGAACAATGCAACACAACTGCGAGTAAATTGTGCTTTCTAATTTTGTGATCATGCAAGCCTCAGGCGACCGTGGGATTGATCCGATCAATCGAGATTAAATAGTACTTCGCAAGCTTTGTGTACATGTCGTTTTCAGATCTAGAAGGATTGGAGAAAGAGGAAGAGTCTATAATGCCGAAATGTAATGGTTTATTTTTTTTGTGGTTAAATTTGCCGGCTGCGCTATCGAGCTCCGCAGGATTAAATAAAACATTCGATGTCCTGACATTCGAAGCTTCGCACCTCAGGGCTTTCTTGGTTGTAATAACGAAAGCTGTAGCATCCAAGGAGGCTCCGGAATCGAAGGTTGTGAGTGGGCTCCCGAACCAGAAACATACTAAAATGTAATTACACTGTGAAAGAGATTCAACAGAGCTGAAACCAATAGTCACATTTTCAATTGAATTGGAATAAGTTCCAACTCAAAAGAGCAAAAATAAACACAACTTATACGTAAAGGAAGGTCGTCATTCACGAATAAGCCTTTTTGGTTATAGGCTCAGAGAATACAGTGACCAACTAGTCTGACGAAGGCTGAAGTTCCCGGCTAACATAGCTGGGACCCAGGAGCAGCGTGAATGCCGACCAAACTTCAGAAATCCCGACATTAGTAAGCTTATAGCATATAGTGTGTCGTGTCTTTACCATGCACATATTCTCCACCTCGACAAGATTATGGTGATGTCTGTACAAATGCTATACTTATTATACGAATGCCGTCACGGCATGGAGAACGATCAGGACGACAAGCGTTACGTCTAGCTTATTGTTATTCTAATAGTTCAGCCTTAAGCCGGACTCTGAAGAGGAATCCGATGCTTGCATTTATCAACATGCAGTCAGAATGGACTGCACCGGATATGGACCCAGATCGAGGACTGAACTAAGGCCAATTAACATTTATCTAACAAACGTCAATATATAACATGTAGAGGTACTATTGGTATTTAGCTCAATAGTACATTTATTTGGAACAGCTAGACGCACCACTTGCTGGAACACGACCCTTCCAGTGGGCGTTCTTGGGCCGCGGGCAACTGAGATGGAATTCGCTAATGAGTGGCACAGAAGCCAGAAAATACGGCCGTCGACATCTTCTAATCACTGACGAACAGGCAGAACGACGTGTAGGAGCCCGTAGAATATAAATCAGTTTTGATATGTAATAGTAACTTGCCATCCTTTGCTTGTACAAATTCACATTGACAATTTCATGTATTACGCCAAGCAAACAATATTGTGTAATGATGTGTCTAGTATACGATAATACGAGCTTGTTGAAGGAAGAGGAGTCGATCAGAAGTAAACATGACCGGTTATACCAGTTCTCGTCTCGTAAGTGTTTTTTTTACATGACAGTTAGATGCAATTATGAGCAATAAAAAATCCTTTTTTGTTATATATAAAGCCAAACGTATAATGCATGATACCTGGAGAATTACTACCCAGTTTATATAACGGAAACGCACAGACATTCCGCACTAAACGCCGAAAGCAATTGACTGATTATGACATTTTCCAAGGAAATTTCTCTATCTACGACACAGTTAATCTGATAAGCTGGCCTATCTTATTGGCCTAGATATTAAACTTCAATTCTCTACGATAATGGACAACGATCAAATACAACCATGACAATGACCTAATGCAGTAATAAATTGCTGATGATCAATTGTTCTATAAGTTAGCATATAAAATTCATACGAATATTATAACGGTTAACTTTTCCATATAGTACAACATATATGTAAAGAATAAAAAATAACTTCATAAGTGAAGAGGTGCCTGTTCGTATAAATATATGGAGATAAGTAGCTCTCTTTTGTGCCTTTGCATTCACTTCATTTAGCGATTGTCCGTATTAGACAAAACGAAGTCGGCTTTTGTAATCAGCTGGACCCTTGTCGTTTTAAATAAGAGGACAAACCGTGCACATAAAAATATCGTCTTCGTTATTATCTTCGTGACAAAAAGGTAGAAAAGGAATAAAAAAAAAAGTAAAAATAATACAAGCTTCCAATCAAAATTGTGTAGTCCACTAAACTATAAGCCTATATCAATGTTTTTGTGTATGTTTGTGTGTACTATTTCGCTATCTTTATCCAAGTATAGTAAAGTTTTGTTTATTTCTCATGTAATGGTGCTGCGCGGAGCTATTGTTGTAGCCAGTAAAATATCTTTGACAAATATAGAATTTAGTAAAGAGTCGGGAGAGAAAACTTGTACTCCATTGACGAGGCGATATTACTACCAGCTCGAAATAAAGCTCATATTCTGGGTTACAGTAACCTCTTACTCAACGACTTTTAATAAGGTAAGTATCAATGAGTCGCAGCTAGAAAAGCGTGGAAATATGGAGATCGATAGATGATTGTCCTCAGATTAGAGATCGATGCGGTCGCAGGATTTCTGTTCATTAGTGTGATATTTTTAATTCTACCTGTAACTGTATTGTCCAACCAAAATCAGCCTTTCGACTTTATTTCGACGGAAATAAAAAAAAAACGTACCCCTACACTTTGGCGCAATGAATGCTTCTTTAAATGCTAAATCAAGCATGTGACGTGTCGAAACATCAATACCTCAGCGGTCACGCTAAATGCTTTTATTAAAAGATCACCAAGCGAATTTAGCTGTTGTACCCTGGCGCGGTCGTTATCACGGTCGTTCTTTCCGTCTGTCGCTGCCGTCCGCCGCGTGTAAGCTTTACATGCAGCACGATATACTGTGGAAGTTATGAAGTACATATTTTGTGACGATATAATAATTCGTGCGTATGGCTGCTTTCCAGGGACCACTCATCATAGCTAAAGAAAAAAAAACCTAAGGAGCTCATTTGCACCTCATAAACTTCCCGAATTACTCATACGTAAGCGTTTGCAGAAAAATGAAGCATTTCTAAATATCTGCGATGAAACTTACAGCGTTGCATAAGAGTAGACTAACCGATTTTTACGTAAAATACGTAGGGTCGACTCTCGCTTAAGATAACTTGGTTAATTAATTTACCTCCAACAATATCCGATTCGAATTCGGACGAAAATACACGTTTCGTGCTGGGAGGTAGCTAAGTAAAGTTTAGCGACTTAGGCAACGGGCGTAAAACGCAAAAACATTTCCGTATACTTCCACCGTAGGGGTACCCCATAAAGGGGTTATCGGAAGACTGAGGTTTTACAAAGCACATACGCATAGGTGGGTTGATATATGAGAAGTTTTTTAAAGGATTCAGTGGTGCTTGTAATATGGGTATTAAATTATATCTTAGCGCACACGCAAGCTGAGTCAAGCCCCCTCGGATCATTTTGATACAAAGGATAGACAAGTTCAATGCTAAAACGTATCCTTTTTAAATAAAAACACAGCTGCTACTAAACAACAGTCGAGATAAGCGATACCCTCTGTCTAATTTTCTTTCCTTAGGCGGCGTAAAATAAGATTAAATATATTCTGTTTCTTTTTTCTGGCGATTCTCAGGTTCAAATGCATACAAAAACAGAGAAAGGGAAAGTTCCTCGTGTAAGCGCGTAGTAAACGCCACCGATAGCGCGCTCATGTTTGCAGTCATTTAAGCTGTCTCCCGAATCCGTTAGTTGCCCTTTTCTTTTAGTCTCCCTTGATAGAAACTCTATCCAGAATCTAGCTAGACAAATGTCAGCAGGAAGGAAGGAATAGCCCACCCCAAAAAGTAGGCACATGATCAAGTGGGTCATTCTCATGTCCAGCCCAGTCAGGAAATACAGTACAATAATTGTTGGTGTGCGAATCGCTTGCAATCGTTTCCCTGCGGAAAATTCGCCAAGCGTAAGTTACAAGTGACCATATCTGTTTAGGGTTTAAAAATTTTGTGTATATTTGTATATATTCTTATTTAAAAAAAAATATATCAAGATAAGTTTATGAGTTTATTGAATGCTCCTACTGCCTATGATACAGCTAGCGTGCGCTCTGCGTCGAAATTTTCGTAACATCTCTGACCACATGCATTTACAGGTCTGATAAATCTTGCGAGACAACAGACTTCTTCGAAATTTTATTACAAATTCTATTTAGTGCCATCTACAGCAACAAGCTGATTTGTTTAAAAAAATCCCTGGATCAAAATGTCTCGGAAACGTAGCCATTCAAATAAGAAGGGTTTTATCAAAGCGGTTTTTGTATGCAATTGTACAATTGACCGCAGGAAATTATAAATTTAATCAAATATTCACTATAGTTCCACTATATGTCCTTGAACTGTTACATGTCCCAGATTTCTATACGACCCACGATTTTCGTACACATTACATTACTTTACATCCAGAGATATTCTTATACCTGGGCTATAGTATATAAGTAAAGGACCTTCAGTGGAGTATAACGCATGTCGTAATTAGGCAGTCTGTGATTGCGAAGTGCTTTCTTGTTATACACGGTCATCGTATTCTTCATATGTTGGTCTCCATGTCCCATGTTTACAATGCCCTATTCAACACGGCAGATTTATATACGAACGTTCGCTGCTCTATGTACGTAGTTATACCTACTGTGCCCATTTGGTTGCCTTCTACAGATGTATGCACTAATACACAAATAAGATTTTGAGTATAAACAGCTATCGAACCTGCTATATGAATGAAGCACTAAAGTACTTGCTAAATCCGATTCTGCTCACGACACATAAAATAATTACATGCCCACGTAATAACTACGTAACAAACAACTAGTTAGTTTGCACAAAGATGGTCTAAGCTAAATATCTCTTTGATCTTGACAATTGCACGATAAGGTTTACTTCTCCATTTTCGGCTCACGAAGGATCTTCATTGATTGCAGAAAAAAGGCCAGCCTGGTTCGCTCGCCTAATCAATTTGTTACAGCATAAACACAAATTATTCATCCTTCATTGATACTTCAAGGCATACTCGAGACGTAACGTGACGTGAAGTCTCACATGGGGTTTCCTAACTAAAAGGGCGGGCACCTGAATAGCGGAGAATGGGCAGCTCATGTTATTCGCGCCTTTCAGCCCTATAGTTTTAGACTTTTATGCGTAGCAAGCTTCGACGTTGCTGGTCACTAAGAAAAGTTACATTTCATGGGCATCTACTGAAATTAAACAGAAATCTTGTGACACACATATCCCACACTAGCACAAACATAAAGACATACAGCTGGTAGTGCCCCTGCGTCTTTTAGACTATTCGAACTTGACGATCATATAGCGCGTTTCTCCCCTCCTGCGCAACGAGCAGTACAATAAGCTAATCAATAGATGGCCTTAAAAAAAATACCTTCTATGGATAATATTTAATGATGATTGTTATGGAGATCCACCCACAGACTATTGTTGATTCAACAGCGGAAGGTCGCTAAATAGGATTTTCGTTAACGAAGCATTCGTTTAACGAAATAGCCAGCGTGCTCAACGGATGTTCTCACAAAGCAGCGAAACACGAAATGGAATTTGTCTAATGCGCTCCTTACAATTAGTGTTTTTACGTAATAAACACGTATCTTTGTGCCCATTCTAAGAGCGCAAAAATATGACGTCCCGTTCCCGATGTCTATGGCCGAAAAATATATTTTACGATTACGCTAGAGCTAGAACACGTTTCATGCAGTGCTTGATTCAATACGGTAAGTACGTTTATTGAGGCAAAATATGAAAGACATTTCAAAAAAGGGGACTCTCGACTTTTATTTAGATGCTGCGTGCAGGATGACTTAGTGTAATAAATAAAATAGAGCACTATTGAAGCTCATTCGTACACGTAACATTTACATAGATCTTGTTATTATTGGTAATACTGCCGCTCCTGCCGTACAGGCGACGGCAGTAAAGCTAGAATCTTAAATATATATTGCATTAGTGGTATGTTCGAATTAACGGTTCGGCCCAGTATACTTTTACGGAGAAGGAACTCGTTAGGAGAAGACATTTTCACGCAGAAGAAGCTTATAGTCTGAAATGGGCCTTCGAGAGCGGAGGGCAAATGTGCGCCCATTAAAAGCTTGAACTAATACAGATACAAACGAAGATATGAATCTGCATAACGCCGACAATAACGACGGTCGTAATCTGAAAAAATTTACAGTGAAAGGAAAAATGTCTCCTCCTATTGGAAGGGTTATATCCACGATGCCTGTCAAGGACAATATTGGTGCGTCCTATATACAAGTAACTTCGTCGTACATCATGTGTAGCTCTAATCTCCGGTATGCTAGTACTGACACCTAGCAGTCCGATTAGTAGTACCTGTCGACTAATAATACTAATTTAACGAAAGCATAGCTGACATCGCCACTGAATTCCTATGACGTACGAGAGGTATCGCATTTTTGTTTACCTAGGAGGAACTGTTTAGATAAAGTAAAATTATCCAGCGATTCCGCCTGTCCATATCCATTGTTCAAACTGCATTATTTCATTAAAGATCTTTAATTTTAATGAGAAGCTGATTATTCGCTTTGAGATGTCTACTGTTTGCTCGACGAGGGTACATAAACTTACTACCTAACACAAAGGTTAGACGTTTTGGATAGACCATAAGCTCTAGAGGTGTGTAGAATAAAGACGATATTTCGTATACGGATGATAGCTAGGAGCAAATGGAAGCATGGCCACGATGTACAGGCAGCACTACTCAGGCCTTTAGGCTAGCGGAAACTCGTGCTCACGCAAGTTCGGTCCGCCTAACTAGGTATACTAGCTCATTTATAACACCTGGCCGTTGTTGATTAACCGATTGGTCTCAGGTCAACTCAGTTCGAGTGGCGAAGGCGGCTAGAGATAACTACAGGGGCAACAGGGTTACATACCGCAGGGCACATAACTGCCTTATTGATAGGGACTTGTTATTATAAGAAGAAAATTATGAGGGCAGCAGGAATGGACAATTAGTCATCAGAGTTATTTGGATTGGAACTATTCTGACTAACTATCTAAGATATGCATGAATAAGTAATTGTTAAAACAAAAATTTTAGCCCACCGGCAGTTTGTGAGATATGATACATTACAGTGAGAAGGCAATTGTAAGAGTTTATTAGTAACGTTTTTAACTCTTCATATTTTTGGCTCTACATATTACTCAGAGCCAGCATGTAAAAATCTGTTAAGCTAAAAATCTAATTTAGAAGAAATAAACGAGCGGAATTGATTTCAAACAGACGCATAATAGAAATAACATTGGCTAACTCATATTCAAGTGTTCGCGATTTTAAGAAAGACTGACTATATACCTGCTGCAAGCTTGAAGTATCTAACTTCTATGCGGATTTTGTGCGATATCGCAGTGACAAATCTCTAGCTTTGCCCTAGTTAGCTTGAAAAAGGTCCCTTATTGATATAAACTCACTCATAAGGGTGCAAGCAGCGGTAAGGTAGATACGAAACCTTGCCCCTCTATGATTAATCGCATATAGTACATTTAGGTTCGTAAACATTGAATTGCCATAGTTTTTTTTTTTTTTTTTATATATATATATATATATATATATACATACATGTTTGAATATTCGACTCTTGTCTTAGTTATTATATCAAGTGTAGAGTAAAAAAATAAGTTGAGCAGCACTGCGGTCTAGTATCACTTTTTGAATAACTTGCTAACGTTTCCGCACTTGACGGTTGGTAACATCTATTCTCTGAAGTTGGCTTGCGAAAAGTCCGAGGAAAACTTTCACGTTTTCATACTTGCGGAATAAACAAATTACATGAGGATCTAATTGTAAGGATCTAATAATAAGTATACTTTAAGGATCCAAAACGTGTAAGAACACAGACAGGCATAAGTGGGCATCGTCTGAGTTCGGATAGAAATTTAGCATATATTTTCTGAGGATACGCCTGTGACATAACACGGCAGTAACAGAAACCTCTTTGTGACATTATTGATTTAATTAGTTTCTAAACATGAAGCATCTGGCTGATAATTCGTCTACGAAATAATCTTCACGGTTCACGCAAGATTGAATCGATGAAACGACTGGCCGATCTGTTTGCTGGCTCAAAGAGGTTTCCGTCTGAGCTTGGATCTGATTGCCTATAGTGTGAACTAGTAAAGGTGGCATCATCACGACGACGACGACACTCTGTAATAAACAGCATTGTGTTCTCAAAGGACCACGATCGTCATCTTAATTAGAGATACTTAGAGGTCAATCTAGATAGATGGGCAAAGAGGGAGACGACTCTGCTGTGCTACCTTGTCGTAGTGTACATTCTACAAGAAGACATTTAAACTCCACGAACGAAACGAAGTGACGCGCTCGATCCTCTATATACAAGACAAGGTACCGATAGGCACTATGCTTTCAACAAGTGCCTAATGTCAATACACTGTCCTTATTAATTTGATAAAATCTTCACTGTCTCCTTCTATAGGAAATGGATAGAAAAGAAACGTTATCCATTCTTGCGGTGGCCACACAGCAAATAAGCTGTAAGCCCGAAATAGGTTGGATTCAGTGAACACACGCAAAAAGTTCTTATTAAAATAAGATCTATTTTATTCTGGGTATACATAATTTCGGCCAACGTACATTTCAAGTGGGTTAATCGACCATGATGCTCACGGGGACGGAAAGATATTGCTAAGGGACTAGATAGAGGGCCATAACTTCTCTTTCACCGCAAAAGAAAAGCATGTTAAGGCTACTAGTTTGCGATAGTCCGAATCTCTTTATGGGGCTTTGAAAAAATGAAAAAATAATTACCTGACCCCTCGATGTCGAGTATTGCCTACCCCATCACAACAGTTCGAAATTGAATACTTGGTTCCCCTTCACTCAGAACAATACTGTAATGGAATATTTGTGAGCACGGAGGAAACAAGGGGTCATGCATTTGTCGGACAGAACGTTTTCAACTTAGCAATGGGACCACCGAATGCTATACAAAACAAATAGGGTATAATTGTTTAAGTCTATTTCTTCCTGCTACATGCAGCATTAGATTATTTTAAAAAGGTTTGCACCAAGCAAACCTATTTTTTAAAATTCGGAGTCATAGCTAACACCTTACTATGAGAGAAGCAACATTTCAGATCGTCAAGTCCTGACGTGCAGCGGGGGCAGGGTGAGAAGCAAATTCAAATAATGGTGAGGTTCGTACGATAACTATTATCGTTTACGCTTCAATAAATATCAACTAAAAAAAATAATCGTGTAAAGACATAAAATACAGGCCACACCATTTGCCAAATATTTGTTTTCCCATTTCAAACCCGTAATAAAATAACAATCGCTTCATAAAAAATCGAGTGAAAGCATTGACTACAGTATCTTATTGACAACGTAGTATGTTTCAAAGTAGATTTCTATTTTATACTTGTAAAGCCGAGAATAACTTAGCTATTATTCATGACAAAGCAGGCGTACGTGAGAACTGTAACATCTGCAATGAACTTACAGCGATGCTGAACCTCATCAGCATAGTTCTGTTTTCAACGGATGTGCATCAAGGGTCTTATTTTTTATTTTTGCTAGAACACACTCTTGGTAATCTCACTAACACCTCATCATCACCACCATCGTCATCATCGTTCTTTAGTCTGCGTGAAGCACGTGGGACGACAGAAAGATTTCCGAAACAGGCCAAAAAGGACCAATGTTAGTAATCTACAAGCGGTCGTTACTGCAGCATGATAGGAGAAGGCAAAGCAAAAGTCTACACAAATATTTATAGGTACTCATCAAAAACATCGATTTCCTACTGGCCAGCCAACAGAGGGAATGTTCCTATGGTGTATTTATTATTCTATTGCTTAGATAGAAAGGCTGGACCGTTTTATAAATGTGCATACCTGATTTTTAGAGATCCTAACAACGAGGAGGGCTGAGGCTTTGGTTATTATAATACATTTCACGGGTTAGTTTTTGACGATGAGCGTGAAGTGTATAACTAATAACGGTCGGTCGATATGGCCTATAGCTCAATGGTGGTACAAGCATCTTTATGCGGACGATGTAAGGCAAAGGTTTCGGGTAGTACAACAAACAATCGTCTCTATAATTCAGGAAAACCTGCCAACAGCTATAAAAACAGGTATGGTTATTTACTATCATTTCTATTGAAAATATTTAAACTATATTTGTTCTATGTATATATAAATTATGGCTAAAATTATGGTCAGCTCATACATAACTGTTAAAAGCGCCGCTATCTAAAGTTAAAAGATACAACGCAGTCTGAATCATTTTACCGTATGCGTTATTTCCGCTTATGAAAAGAGCCATAGCGGTTTCAAAAACGATTCAGGAAAAATGTCCTCTATAAATAAATATTAAACCGGTACAAGTGAATACGGTATATTCCTAAATTTGGTAGCTTCGAACTACACGCCGTTAGCAGATGAGGTCTGGTTTGTAAAGTCTTCTCCAGTCTTTTAAAAACCAGTCAAGTTTATTTAAAAATAGTTCAGAAGTAAAACATCTCTTAGTTTTAAAGGGTAAACCTTTTTGTTAGTCGGAGGCCACCGTGCTACGGAAATTCGTCGAAGAGCGGTACAGAGGCTTCAAAAACAGTGATTAGAGTATTGAAGACTAGTGAAAAGATCACCAAATGCTGTAAAATGAAAAACAAAAAGAATCGAAAACGCTTTATACAAAAGCAGAGTCTGAAATCTAAGAGCTCTGTCGGCCTAAACTGGCACTCACATGTAACGTGTCTAAAAATTTCAATACAAACACTGTAACTGCTGAACCTGAATATCTCCAGGACAATTGGAAACGCATGTAACACACCCCGAAACTTCAGTGGACACAATACCGGTTTGGAGTTACGGACGGTCTTTTTTCTCTTTTTTCGAAATCCTTATTCATGGACGGAAAGAGACCAGGCGAAAGAAAGGCGCCACGTTAAAAAAATTAAGCATCGAGTAGGTTCAGACGTAAGATTAGAGTAGTACTCGCAATGGACATCAGCTACATCCGCTTATAGGTTTAATCTCGGCACAACATTCCTCCAAAGGCTGTTCATTATTTGTTAAATACTAACCGTACTTGTTTATAGTGTTAGTAATAAAAACGTAAGACATCGACGAGCCCATTTTTTGACCAGTCTATATATCGAAAGTATATAATATCGAAAATGTTGAAATACATTTTCATTGTATAACCTAAGCCTTCTATTATCTGTGCTTATTATTTTACATTTTTGTCTTGGGTTATTAGCAACGTAATGACGGGTTTTTGCTAATTTTTTTTTTTAATATTTCCTATGATGACAATTAAATGCTATACATAGTTTGCAAAGCGCTTTACGCTGCAAGCACTCGTCATCATCTTGTTCGAATCACAAAATGTCAAAAAAGGTCAAATCCCAACAGTGTGCCACGGACCGCAAAAGCGTAAACCTACAACATCAACTATTTATCGACGCCAAAAAGCTGTGGAGAAAACCTAGCAAATTCATCAGTAGCATTCGGCAAGGGTTTTACCAAAAAATGTCAGATCATCTAACGATGACCATCGTTCAAAGCTAGCTCTAAGCGATTTTTGTTAAAGATAGGTGGAGTAGGTTCCCTTAGTTTGAAAAAGGTTTCCCCTGAACCGAACAACCCACTTTTGAGTAAACTCATTTACGAAACGTGCTTTGTTACATTGCTTTGTTTTGGTAAATAACCATCAACGACTTCGAAAGATGCGGATTTTTTTCGCAACAGATGCCCACATTCGGAGCCCGAACCTTAACAAACAGTATTTTTAACAAGATGATACAACAGCACATAGGGCGAGAAACTCTGCAAAGACGCACATAATCATCTGCTAACGAAGCATTTTGATCGGCGAGTGAACTTATTGGATAAATGAATCGTCGTTTCCTTCACATAGTGATTATGAAGTCCTCAAATTTCGATGTTATTCTCGTTCTGGAAGTGCCCGAACGTCAATCTACAGTCGTTTGAAGTACTCTCTAGCCTCTACTAAACATGACACGACGCATTGTATTTTGGAAGGTTCTAAGCTCTTTTACAACGGTCTTGTACGATGAAAATATATGTTCGTTAAAATAGAGTTCTATCTTTCTTAAACGACATGGATTCAAGTTAACGGCCTGATTAGTGCACAAATTCATCGTTGAAACAGGCCTCACTTCCACCCATCTTAGACCTAGCTATCCTATTGTTTGCATGTTTTCACATAAGCACTATATATATATATATATGTTGTTGGTTGTTTAAACGAGTCTGGGGTGACCGCCAAGCGTGACTACGAATTTAAGTAATATTGAGTTGATGGTATATATATATAGTACAGTTCATTTACAGTATGACGTGTGATTACGTATGTAATACAGATACTCAACCGCGGCTTTCGATTTATTAACCATTATTCACGATTTAGCCCTTATGTAGCTGATGTAAAACCTGCTCGTCCCTTCCCAGCAGTTGTCAGTAGCAAATTTAGACACCGTTTCTGATCAATGTAATAACTTCAACTGATGATTAGAAAACAAAGCACTTAGTTCCCGTCCTATATAAACTGTTTTCAGATCATGTACGACTAGAGTTGCCTACATTTGTATTTCCTCAATGATGCATTGTTTTTAACAACCTCATCGGGTTACATACAACCTAACAATGCTATCGATAGCATAGCGCTCTTGTGGAGACCTATCTGCTTCACAGATTCGCGTTAGTGTTGCCGACAGATCGACAAACCCTCGGGCCGTCGATATTCACTACACAGAATTGGGGTTCAGCATCACAATTTGCTAGAAAAACGCTTAGAACGCGAACTTTTCTTAACTTCCACTTACGTTAACTCTTTCTACTATTTGTAAGCGGGAAATGTGAGAACTCACGATCATAACTCGCCTAAGTTAAACATCTGTTCGCCGAAATTCACATGGCGTAATCAGCTAATAATTGCCATTTTTTAAAACCTCTCGGACTTGAAAATCACGGGGTTATCGTCGTTTATAACGTTTGTTATACTAAGCCCCATACAAGCTAAAATTTTCGTCAAATTTTGGAGTCTCTAATTTTTCGTAATACAACGCAACGTTTGGTCGATCGAAGCTGTTCACATCATAACAGCTTAAGACAGACCTATCTTATGTTCTCTGTCGCTTTAGATATGCATGTTTTCATTTTCTATTCCTAATAATATTTATGTATTGAAAAATTTTTGATAAGAACTCGCGGAGAGGGTACAGGAGCCCAGCTTATAAACAAACGTAATTTCTTAGGTAAATGACGACAGTACAAAAAAAGTTTATATGGATTACGAATTAGTCTGCAGGCACATTTGTAAACAGATAGTTGCTCCAAAAATGGCCAAATTTTCTGCCCAGTAGGCTGGTTGACTGGAAGTGACACCCGTTAGTGTTTACCGAAAGGAAGCCCAGCCGAAAGACTGAGAAGTACGGGGGACTTGCGATGGAATGGAAGTAGCCATCGGGCCAAACCTTAGGATGGACGCATAGACATTTACAAGGGCCAGCCTGAGTTTGGTTCAGTTTCAAGACCAATAAAAGTATGACGTGGGAAGGCTAAAACGTAGGGACGCTTTCTTCCGAAGGAAGCAGGCTTACAGCGAAAATCTTCTACCGCTACAAGGAAGCTGGCAAGATCTTCACGGTTCTGCGGACGGCTGCATTCCTGAGTGCCAGGCGGTTTCTGACAATGGAGCTGAGTATGAAACTAATTTTCTGGACAGCATTCGAAGAACGTCAAGATCAGCACCTTTCACGAGTCTTCTCCCTACAGTGAGAGCGATTTACCGTGCTGACTTAACCCAGGTAGTTTCAGGCGATATGCCGAAAGAGTCTAGCGATTTCTGGTGGATGCAACCCCAATGCATATGCACTAGTTCCGCATTATATAAGCACGACCGTTCTCGACGACGAGCTAGTCCACTGACTCGGTCGCTTTCGAATTTCACAACGATGCCAATCTCGCAACGAATCAACAGGTAAGCCATCGGTAAGTAGCCGTGATTGCCTTATGGCAGGCTTCTTACTCGGACAAGGCATGCTCGATCGCCCTAGCTTACGGAAGTAACGACCCATACTTCTACGGGCATCCGAGACGTTGGCGTTTTTTTACCGCTATCAGGCTCATGCATGTGCATAAACGTATTCGGTTTCACACTGTTTGCACAATGTTTTCCGAACAGAGGTATTTGGGCAGGAGCATATACGAATGCATGTAGGCCAGCTTGTCGAGTGAAACCCACGTAACCAACACGACCAATGGATTTGCAAATTCGGCATTGCAACAAAGTGAGCATGAATCTTATTAGGCAGAAAGAAGAGCCGACATCGCGACGAGTACCACAGAGATAAAGATTGGACAAGCCAAAGGCTTACAATGGCCAAACGTGCGATTAGGGAATAGCAGTAGTCGATTCTGCTCTAATTGTGAACATGCTGAACCTCTTTTAAATTGTACACTTCGGCCTCCGGCCACTGTAAGCTTACTTTTGTTGCACCCTGTATGATTATATATATTTTTATTTGTATACTTTAACCTAGGTCGATGCTTATACGTAAGGCAATCCGCGTAGGTTAAAGTAGATCATTGTGCGTCGTTGAGAAGCTCCGTTTTGAGTAAACGGGTATCAGATGGAACTGGTGACCTCGAATGACTGTGCAATCCTACGTCCCCATCATAATAAGACCTCACGCTTCTCTTTAATATGCGTGTCCTTTCTTAAGCAATATTAACGACTATCGAAGATTGAAGATGCATGTCAGATCTACGCCAACACAATAGATGAAAAATTGTTTTCCTTTAATCCGTCTCAAAGGATACGCTATAATTGAAGAAAAATGTATTTCCAAGCAATTACGAGCGTTTCGAGGCCAACCTAGTCAAACGAGACTTTTTCTTTTTGTTTTAGTATAACCTACTGCTTCTATCATTTGAAGCGGCATTTATTAATATATATGATTATAACCGTGCAGCGTACAGTAAACTGGGTGGGTTTTCTGGGCGTGAAAATAGTTTTGAAAATAGACGCTTTCAGAATTCAGCAATAATGCTATAAAAATGCGAGTGGTGCCGAAAAGGCATGAACCCAGCTGATATATCTATTGCTGTCTACAGGTATAATTTGATGATCCGCTGCAGTAGTGAGTGACGGTCTGGCCGGCACTCACTTAGTTGCTGTGGATCGAAAAAAGAGGTTAGGAGGAGACCCGCCTGTGGCTCTGCGGTTAGAAGGTTCTTGGCTATGGCTTCCTTATTTAGGCCTACTTTGCTGCATACTTTACACAATGTCTCTGCGTGAATTCAAAAACAAATGGCACAAAAATGACGAATTCTAGTTTGATCCTTTAGCATTGCTTTGTTTACATCTACCTCGATCTTAACACATTCATTTCAGTTCAATAATAGGAGCCTGACCCGTAATTTGAGTTTTTTTTTTTGGATTTCCTGAGATTTTGAGTTGTGGGCTAGCCTTTTCTTTTTTACTAAATAAAAAGAAAGTAGCCGATAAAGTGGCTGTTATTCTCGACTGAGGCGAGGGTGCCATTGCGCGATAGAAAGTCATATACTAGTTTGTTTAATTAGGCGTATTCTGAGATGTTTGATTAAATGCGTACTCCTTAGGTTGCTTTGACTTTAATGTATCCGGCCCGATAAATTTATTAGTTTCCACAATATGCTTCTAACTATACCAACTTAGTTTCTCCTTGTAGAAGCTACGTACCTGTTTAATTTAGCTAGGAATTGATAGGGTTGCGACCTAGGTCGGGTAAGGTACATATCACGAAACATTAAATTGTTTATTTGGAAACTAATGCCTAACAGTCATAATTTTAAGGCTTACCCCTATAGGCATTGTAAATGTGCTCTCGTTTTTCGAAAAGGGAAAGTATAGAACGTGCATGTACTTTCATGAAAATTACTTTTAGGGGGGCTAAAAAAATGCCTTCAGGCTCTAATCGATTTCGGGTCGTCGGTGTCTTGACTGATACTGCCTCACCTTTGTCGGCAGCTTCAACAAGTTCGTGAGTTCTCCGATTCAGGATGCATGAAAAAATGTATCCAAAAAGCGCGCACTCAAAATGTCACCGTAATTCCTCAGAATAGTCTGAATTGCGTTCAGAACAGGATTTGTTCACGTAGTGTCGGTACCCTCGCTCATAGTACTCAGATTTGTTGATTCAGTTTGTATCGGTTAGAACAAGCCGTAATTATTATGGTCCACCGCCGAAGTCGTCAGTTCAACGTTTCACTTCATATGTTTGATGCAAACTTCAGATATACGTTAAACCAAGAACAGGGTTTATTAGTTCTTAGTAAGGGGCTTCGAGAAAACTGCAAATATCTATCTGATAGCTTGCGACTACCCTATCATCGACTAGCTCTATAAAAATATGATTTTTATAAAATATGCACGGTTCATAAGCCCGACAAAGAATTGAGCTGTCTCTTAATTAAGCACTAAACCGATCGCTATTACCATTCTGGAATCAAATGTTTTTCTATTTGCACTACTGAAAATCACAGGCAATCTATAGAAAAGTGTGCTTTTCTATAGATCGATAGCCTGTCTGTCTGAAGAAACTATCTCATCAACCGCGCTACACTTTGAGAAATCTTTGAACCTTCATTCACTGAACTATTCATTCTCCTATAGATTTTCCAGCACGTTAGCATAATCCTTGACGGTACCTACAGTTTGCAACTGTTTTAGTGCGAAAACGATTCCATAACGATACGGTTTGACTAATTAAGGAAAACTATAAATTGTTAATGTTAAAATAAGTTTGAGTTCAGGTTTTTTACATAAATATTATTATGCACAATAGACGGTAAAGGTATCCGACTTGGGCATGTTCGACTGCACTTACACAGTGCACAGGTGTTTTTTTTTACCGTCTAAAGAGTCATAGAGCCCTGTGAAAAACATTTTTGAGGAATACGTATATTGAAATATACTGTCAATCATCTAGAGTGTAACTAGAATTTTCAGTTGATCGCTTTTCCTTTAGAGCCTTACAAAGAGATAAAAAGACATGCTTACCGAATAAATAATATTGAATAAACGTATTCGCCAGTTTACTGCGTCAATATGGCGGAACCACGCTATTTTTATACGAAGCCGTTCTAACTGCGCTTCTGGCTATTTGTGTTAAAAGTTAAGGAAGGTAATGGCGCACATAAGAAGATTGAGATGCGAGAAGAAAGGCAGGAATACGACGCACCGAAACGAGGCGGAACGTGTGCATTTCCAATGGAAAGCTGCTGGTCCATAAAAGCTTATTAGTATCACAAACGGAATACGAAGCATTAGGGCCTATTTATGTCAGACAATTAATTTATTAGCTGCTGATCGAATTTGATTTCCTGACCCATTTAGAGACAAACAATGTAGTGCCAAAGAGCGACCGTTCCCTCGTATTCAACTAACGTATGGAAATTGATTAAAGTATTGACGCGGATTATTGAAAACTACTCGGATTATAGGTCATCAACTTGAGATCCTTCACGGCTGTTAAGAATGGCGCATCTTCGTTTGGACGAGTCCATCTAAACAACATCATGTACCTTCAATAAAGGTGAGCACTCACCTCTATTAGGTAGGTATTACCAGGTAGATTGCTACATGAAGGTAAACGGTAATTTGGGTTTAAATGTTTCGACAAATCGGAGGGGCAGAAAGTAGCATCAATCGAAGTAATTACGCTGGCGATCATGGATATTCTGCTACTATTTTTACATAGTGTTTTGCAAAAAGATAGTAATTGACAAGAAATAACAAGCACGAACAAGGTGCGCCTGTCTCAAAGGCGTAGATTTATCTAACCACTAAAGGGGCTTTACCGTGTGATCGTTCGACAGACATTGAACACCACTTGGCCTACTCAAGCCCAAAACAAACCAATTTAACATTTTTCGAGATACAAAAAACACATACAGCCTTTTAATACACATCTTATTAATAGCATATATAGTTATCGCAACCACGCATCCCGTTAAATAGTTTTTTCCCTCGCAGTATCGTAAACATCTATCGTATGAGAATCCAGTGGCTATTTCAACTTGATTTTGTAGGCAATTGTTCTGCACTGGCCAGGTCATCCTTCAGTTTAATTAGTTTATACTGCCTGTCCTGGTTCAGCCATCTTTGTGATATTGTCCAATTGTCGTAAGTATATTTAGTCTAATATGAATACCTGAAAATACTTGGCAATCTTCACGGCGGTCACACACTGGCATTCCTGCTCTCGTTTCTGCTCATCTCAATTTACCCTAACATAATTATTTTCATGTCGTATATTAACAGCGGTTGTAAAAATGTAGGAATAAGAATGGAACGAGAATAAATATATATATAAAAAAAAGTAGATAAAAAATGCATTATATAAAAAATACACATTTCAGCACAGTACAATAAATAATTAACCTTATATTCTCATAGCAATAAATGCTATCGCAGTAATCAACATTGAAGATACATAAAAGAGATAACGTATTTTGGTTGCAGTAAGCATGTTACAGGCTGCAGTGTTATAATGCAACTAATATCTAAGCAGAGTATATTGATACCAGTAATTGAGCCTCCAATAAAACTATAAGAAACAAAAAAAAAAAAGCATCTACTTGGTTATTTTTGGGTGGTCGAAACTCAGAGAACCGTCCCAGGTTGCCATATGCGGTACTGCTGCTTTGGTGTATATATAGTAAGCGATCTACAAGTGAACTACCATTGTCCTACCTTGCAGAGCCTTGCGCAGGTATATTGAGTTAGTCATACTTATTTTAGTCCTTCTAACGGATTAACATCGGGTGACACAGGTTGGATCGACCACCTATTCATATCGTAGGAACAGGGCTACATTTACGAATTAGGCTACGCCATCTATTCGCATAGATAAGGCCGTTGACTTGATGAAAGTTGTGCGCATATTTGATAAGATTGCCCCACCGAACAGTCTGTCAAACGATAAAAAGATATGTGTCTACCATTGTTGTCAGAAGGTGCGGAAGATCTCGCACACGCCACTAGTGTACCACCGAACGTTTCTGTTCAAACATCGTTAGAAAATTTGAGAAATGAGGTCTTGACAACGAGACCCGCATTAATAAAGTTCAGAACTCCGCGCAAGCAACTGCATTTATAAGTGATCTAACTTACAATTCGCTGAATAGTCAAGTAAGTGTGAATAATTTAGCAAAATAGCAAAATAATTAAATAATTTTAATAGTTCCAATCATTAAAACGGTAACATTACATTACCACTATTTTCTGTGAGATAAATCATTTTCGAGCTGATTACGGTTTGGTTTAAATTCTGCTAATGTGCCTTGTGTATATTTAAAAACTAGGTAAGATTTTATGTTTTGTGGGTCAGTAGGAAAAAAAAGTTTCACTCACTGCACGCTTACGCCTGTTCCTCTATTTTCTAAAAATCAAACATCCACACACGATATGAATGAGGAGGCAAATAAGCCGACACTCTTGTTTTCAGGTCTATTTTCCTGAAGGAGCGAACTTTTTATAAAACAGTAATCCTACAAGTTCACTTATTCAGCTCTCCTGTTGAAAAAAATAACTTCAAGCATCATAGATTGCTGTCCACATATCATGTGCTCTATATTAGTGAGTGGCTGAATTCTACTCCGTCCGAGAGGTCATATACGCAGTTCTTTACAGGACTTTTAGTGGCCAATTTACCCATTACGGGAACGTTAGAGATGAAAAAATGTCGTTATTTCTAGACGTAAAAATTTTTTAATTAAGCGGAAGCATGGCCAGTAAGGTCGCTGTAGTATAGGAATCAAAGGGTATGCAGCGTTCCTGAAAAATGTCTGATTTACTGCTCAGTTTACTCGCGTAATGTTTCAAAAAAAAAAAAACTAAAAGAAGAGAGGCAACCGAAAACACTTGATAAAAATCTGCTGGGCTGATTGCGCGTAAATGGATAAAAACTACAGCGTTTATTGTACGGCTTCTTCGAACAATTGATGCTCCTCCACCACGACCTATAATAAATAAACCCATCCCAATGCATCTACGGGGGGCGGTCGGCTGGACGTGCTGTTGCAACTACTACCCCCAATTACAACGAGTAGCTCTTCATACTGCGTCTTTTTATACCTAAGTTGAATATCAGCCGATTTTTCAGAGTGTATAAATATCATAGGTAGCAAAATTTGCTTGCTGTGATATACTGTGATTATAGATTCTGAGTAAGCTTGCAATATAGGATGTCATGATGGATGTGCTTCAGGTAAATTTGGCCTTGGTTCATCGTCTTGTGTCAGGCTTTCGTTGGCCAGAGTTATGATGCTGTTAATTTTACAAAATTATTGTTAATTAAACAAAATTAAAATTTACATCTTTCTGAAGCTATTTGTCCTGTATAAGGTCAACAGCACTCCCCAAGGAATTATACTAGATGCCTATAGGACCGAGATATTTTGTGGTAACATTTCTGTACCGTAATTGTACACTATATGTGGATATGAAGACATTTAGCCGATTAGATACATATATATACATGGATATAATTTTTTCAACTCACATAAATTTTAACTCGAAAAAAGAAGAAGTTGTCGGGCCTCGTGAACTGTTTCATGTCGTCTAGCCACATGGCTAACTGTGGCAAGTTCTACCTCTCTCAAAAAGTTCCACCTTTTAGAACTGTGCCTTCTTCGCCCATTTAACAAGAGAAAGGAGATGTTTAAGATTCTTCTAAATTTCGATATTGCTTTTATAGTCAATATCCATAATATTTACATTATGTATGTGTATATATATATATATATACATATATATAAAGGATTTTTTAAAGGGTAAGTAATTTAATGGTATAAACATAACATTCATTCTATTGTTTTCTCGACGTATTTGGTACACATTCCTTAAATGGAGCGACATTTTTGCCATTCGGTCCTAGTGTCTTTAAAATACGGCTAACTTTGGGTTAGCCGAACAGCATAAAACGAATAGAAGAAGCGGCAATATGCATTTTTTAAATGTGTTTTTACTTCGTCATGATTCTTCCGCCTTTTCTTTCTACCCCAGAATAAATAACAAAACCGTAACTTAGAGGCCTCCGATATTTATAATACAACTAATCTGCTCTTTATTCCTCAAGGAACGAGCAGTAGTCTTGTGTGTAGGTCACATTGTCGCATGCACGAGCTTTGCAGTAATGTACGAGTTGCTTTATGCTTACCTTTGATCTAACTCTTTGTCGGAGCTTCCCCCAAGGATAAGCCTTGATAGCTATATACTCCTTCCCGCTCCTTAAGCATGACTTTTCATTGTAGCGTTGTACTTACGACCATTATGATAAGGGCGGAGATGGCTCAGAATGCCCTGCTTGTCCACAAAGCGAGCATCTTGCCTTAAGTAGTGAGCTGTTGTTTCTCTTCGATTCCATAGCTTTTGTCCAGACCGGAGCCGCATGGAGAATGACAGGATCTGGCACCAAGGCAAGCAGCTTCCTCCTTCTTTTACGTGGTTCCCACATCAGTCTGCTGAGTCCCTCCGGACTAAGGCCGTTTCCTTCACCGTTTACTCCGCGTGTAGAATTCAAATTATGTCCTGGCCAGGCCTCAGTTTTAAAGCCTCAACCAGTGCACATTACGGATAAAGGGTATATTCGGGAAAGTTTGGCTGGTGGGGCTCTATTCTAAAAACTTGCAATGGAGTTCTTCTGCCGCATGGCCTGTACCTTCATTGCAAATCACTTCCACCAGCAGCTAAGCTCCTAAATGGGAAATATCTTTAGTTCTTGATCGGTAACAATCAAATCCAGTGTCGTAAAGCTGTCGATGCGTGCGCCGTCCATTAGGAGATTTCCCCCTTTAAGGACAAATGCATTATAGTGCATGGCATCATCTATTTTACGGATAATTGCTTTTTCAGCATCCATGAAACGCTCCAGCGTTTATGAACAAACTCAAATCAAATCTCTGAAGTTTCTCTTTGCGCGAACTTGTTTGCGGAAATATCCGAAAGCAACTTTCACACATACTCCGCCTGAATCTTTGTGAGTGTCAAATTTGTCGCGGCTTCGAGTTTTTTCAATGCAACGTCTTACGCTTAAGATTGGCCCTTAGGCAGGCACCCTTTCAATTTAAGAAGGACACCAGCTTAGAGCTACTATACGTGAAAATAACGGCTTATTACTATTCTTTGCGTGGACTGGAGCTCAGTAAATGAGAAATCTTGCCTTCGAACCCTTTTATGTAGCTGGCCCTTACGGAAAATGTTTTCAGCGATCCAATATTAAAGCTGAGAAAGCGAACTGGATAAATACGGTTTTTTTTTTTTTCTTTTTGTATTCTTAAATGGAATCTGAATGGATATCGACTGACAGCACAGAGACCCCTTTACAGAGCATGTCTTAGACTTTCTAGTGAAACCAGCAGCTGTTATCCCAATTATACGTGTGTCTAAAGTATGTGGGTCAATAGAGAAGATCGAAACGTCATCTCAGTGTCTTTAGTTGTAGAATGGGTACCAGCGTCCCGCGGTTCCATTGAAAAGAGTGATCCTGAATCGACTGGTTAAATTGCATTACCTATATGCCCTTCCGAGCATAAACAAGATACGAAAGGCTTTGTTTTATCCCTATTTGTTGGTAGCAAACAGGTGTAACAGAAATAATAGCTATTGCATAATTCTACCAATACGCTAGCCATGTGGGAAGGATACATCTGAATATTGCGCGCTACAGTTCTATGTCTTCTTACTACATATGTAGGCGTAAATGATGTGGAACATAATCGTTTCATAAAAAAAAAAAAAAAAACAACTTACTGATATTGTCTAAAGTTCACGTGAAACCGTTAATATAGAGGCTCCAATTTGGATAATTGTTTGTTTCCACAATACATAAACAATACGCTCTTCTCAACAAAAAGGCAACAAAGTTTATACATAAAATAGTGTACGTCGCGTATACTTTTCACCAGCCTTATCCTATATGATATTAATATCGTTTTCAGTATATTCTATGAAAGCTGCGTCTGAAGTTCCCTCCAGAGAATTTCAATCTACCCTTAAAAATATTACAGGATGTGCTGAATCGTAAAATATGACCGATCAACAAGTTACCGCGCTCGTCTTGCGTAGCTATTGCTGAGCCTTTTTTGTGAAATTTTAATGTATCGTACATCAAATTAGATTACTCTTTCTTACTCTTAGAAGACCGGTGGCGGACTAGGCTAATGACAGCATGATGAGGGTTTAGTCTCTAGAGTACAAGAAAATTGACGTAACGAGCTGGAACATCTGCTAGAAGACTCTAGAGTGACTTAGTGCGAAAAACTCCCATTACTGAACTTGATTGTACCCATCTCCCGTGTGCTTTCTGTGTGCAATATAGTTTATCTAACTCTTTTAGGTATACGTTCTCGTACAACCTATGTAAACCATAAAATCCTACAACTTTAAGTTTAACCTGTGCATTGACCGGTCATAATTATAGTAAGTGTTATGAGCTCCCGCGTGTGCAAAAAAACATCGATATCCCTCAGACTCCTCAGCTGTCGAGTCGAGATTCGAAACCGAGCAGACCGAACTGTTTGCTAACGAAGTTGACGACAAATTCCGATATATGGCCATTGCATTCACCGCTAGCGTCCCTTACCACAAACACGACTCGTCTAAGTCTTCTACCACAATCTATGAGAAGTTCTAATGCAGACTATACAGCGTTTGTGTGTATAGACAGACACACGTAATAGATGCACAGCAGCCAATAACAAAGCTGTTTGAAACTGCGACAAAACTTTCTGACCTTGGCCGAATCTGAGCGCTCGCACAAAGGAAAAACTCAAGAGTCAAGTGTGTGCTTTTAAATATGATAAGTTCACCGATTGTTGGAACAAGTAGAGTTGCGCTTGTGAGGCAGTAAGTTTACAATTAAATCGGATATGGGAAAAAAAAGCGCGCTAATAATAACTTAGACGCAAAAATATACATGGGCCAGTATCATTGCTGAGTGTGTTTACTATTGCATGGTGACGTTATCGCATTCCAATTATTTTTTATCAAACTTAAATGCTCAAAGTTTTCGTTCATATGACTTAAATATTTTTTTTTTTTTTTTGTTATCTTCTCGTAATACTTATCTCGACATAAATATATTGCTATTCGTAGCATCTAAGACGAGCTATCCCAGACTCTTGTTGCTCATCTGCTTCGCATTCAGGCACGTTCCAAGAAACTGCAATTTCCAAGTGTTTGTACATCGATCGTGTACCATTGAGTACACGACAGTCAATAATATTAAGTTATTTTATTCGAAATGAATATATGAGTATGGAAGCGAATGGTTTGGAACTGCAGTTTTTCCGTAATCTGGCCAACCAAAATATACTCGAATTAGTCGAGATTAAATAGAGAAGCCTAAAGTTCCAATATGGTAAGTTTTTCGTATTAGTAAACAGAGAACTGGCTGCAGTGTGCAGCTACCTGAATAAGTGGCGACTACAGGCGCATGTTTTTCGGCTAAACAAACACAGCATTTTTTTCATGTAGACTAGTTTAATGTCCGTGTGCTGGAACGTTAAACCGTAATTTTGACTGGTACCGGAATTTGAATACCCATACATAACTATATCGATCTGGGAACTCAGGAAAATTCGTGTAACAGTGGAGCCTTGGT
Source organism: Varroa jacobsoni (assembly GCF_002532875.2). Lineage (NCBI taxonomy): Eukaryota > Metazoa > Arthropoda > Arachnida > Mesostigmata > Varroidae > Varroa > Varroa jacobsoni. The sequence continues at coordinate 53,035 of NW_019214221.1, forward strand.
ACAAGATGTGCCGAGTACCACTCTGATGTATAATAAGTTGAATTGAATTATAGTTTATTCGAATTTTAGTGGGAACAACCTTTTCGGAAATAGGTACGCAGTTACTATTAGTCGTTGTATGAACAGAAGCAAAAATACATCTATAATTCTTTAAACACTTTTTATTTATTCCACAGTGTAGTACCAAAATTTCTCTTCTCGCCACGATTATAATAGTATAT
>NW_019214221.1:53355-97757 GCF_002532875.2 Varroa jacobsoni
ATATCATGGAACTACTGCTGCGTCCACCCAGACTGTAGGGGGCTGCAACCGGCGCGAGGCGGTGCTGCCATCGTCCCGCGTCTGGGCAGGCCACTCGTCGCCAGCAGAACAACGCTGCTGATGTATACATACATACAGGCACACACATATAGACGGTAAACAACGAGAAGACGGATGTTGCCAGCAGCAATATAGCCATGGTGTTAGAGCAGCATGCGAGCGCCACATAGTTAGAGGTAGCGATATACATACTCGGAATGGCGCATACATACCGCCAATCGGCACGCGGCTTGCAGTGGCGCGTTCCCTGATTGGTCGACAGGCGGCCTCCGTCGGCAACCAATAGCAAGCGAGATACTCGCCCCTGCAGCCGCGGTGTCCGCGAGTCCGGCCGCTGCCACCGCAGCGGGTGGCAAGTGAGCGTTTGCCGGGGGTGAGCGAGCGACAGCAGTCGCTTTGAAAGTAGCGTCGCCAAAAGCAGCCGTGGACGACGACGACGACGACGACGACGACCGGGTAGCGCTGTAGCGACCGCTGTGCCTGTCGAATCCGCAGCTGCCCGGCTCTATCAAGCGGGAGCGAGCAGGCTCCTGCAGCAGTGAGCTAGCGCAGGCAAGACTAGGGTCGCTGGTCGCTCAGTGACTCCCTTGCTAACTGACGATTTCTGTTCTATCTCGCTGCCTTTCGCACGCATTCCCTCTTTCTCCCTCTGCCCCTGCTTTGATGCCTCTCTATGTCTGCGTTGTGCGTGCTTCGCGCTGCCGCCGCCGCCGACGACACAGTCGCAGCCCCCCACGAGCTCTGGCGCGCCGCTGAGTCGCTGCTATCGTGGTGCTCGCCGCTGTTCCATGTAGCCGGCTGTCGAGCCTGACCGTGTGCCACGTCCTGTGCGTCGGCCCGTGAGTGAGCGAACGGACGAGCGAGCAAGGGTCTGGCTATTGGCGGCGTTTGTTGCTGTGCCTGGCCGCCGAGACGTGGCCATTGGTGTCCGTGTTGCCAGGAGGAAGCCCAGCTTCGTTTACCGGCGAGCAAAGAGGGCTGGCCTCTGGTGGTGTGTCAGCTGGCCGATCGGTCGGACAGGCTTCTAGTAGCGCACGCGGCTCCCCACCGGTGTGTGCAGTCCGCTCGCTTAGTTGTGCTTTCTCACTGTTTCCGTGTGGCTGCTGCTGGATGTGTGTGTGGCAGCGTTTGCAGTGGCTCTGTTTTCTTGCATCGTGGAACGCGATGCAGTAGCCGCAGAAGCCGTCGTCAACGGCGGAGGTGGCAGTGGCAGGGAGAAGGGGCCACCGAGAAGGAGGCTGTCAGGCCAACAAGCACCATTACTACAACTGTGAGCAGCGACGTAGAAGTCCATGACGGCGATGTTTCGAAAGAGAATTGCCAAGCTGCGCTGGCCGAGTAGCAGCAGCAACAACAGCAATAGTAACAGTAGCCTCTAGCGGGTGTCGAACATTCTGTGTGCGCGTGTGCGTGTTCTTCCCTTCGTCCAAACGTCCGCTGGCACCAACCCTCAAAGCGACCGACCGACCGACCTCAACCAGCTCACCCTCCTTTCCCCGAACAAGCAACCGCCCCGCGCGCCAGTCAGCCGGCAGCGGCGGCGCTAGTCGCAGCAGCAGCAGCAGAAGCTCCTTCTTCTCCTCTTTAGCCAGCCGCCCAGCTGCTGCTGCAGCTTCTACGCTGGCAGCAGCCGCAGCAGCGGCCGCCTCGAACCAACAGCGACTGCCCGCTGCTGCTGTCAATCCTAGCCGAACAGCCAAGCGAGCGAGCGAGCGACCCATCGACCGACAACGGGGAGGAGGAGGCAGGCAGGCTGCACGCAGCCAACGGACGCGCGGACGGACAGACGACCGAGCGACGGACATACCGACGACGAACTGAACGACTAGTAGCAGCAGCAGCAGCAGCAGCAGCAGCAGCAGCAGCAGCAGCAGCAGCAGCTTACACAGTCTATCCTACCCCACTTTGGCCAGCAAACAACGCTCGATTCAACGCACAGTTGTAGTAGTACCTAAAACGCAAGTGCTACTCTCCGGCTAGCAGCATTGAGTTACGCGGACGCACTGGCTGCTGCTGCTGCTGACGACGACGACCGCGGCCAGCGGCAGGCAGCGATGTGTTGTTGTTGTAGCATCTTCTATTGGAGAGGAATTGGTCGCCAGCACCAGAGGCTGTACGGCAACGCCAGCAACCGCAAGCGGAATTACAGCTGAAGCGGAGCTGCAGTCACTGGCAGCCGCAGCAGCGTCAGCGGCAGTTCTAGTGGTGGTTGGTAGTGTAGTAGTGCAGGCTGTCGTGAGCCGGTCGTAGCATTAGCTGCCGTTCTTGCAAGGAAAAGCGCATTGTTCTGCCAAGCCTCCGGCAGGTGCAGTGGCGGCCATAGAACTAGCCCGCCCAGCCGCCCAGCTGCACTCTGGCGTGGTGCACGCTGTGCTGATTGGCGGCGATCATCACCATAGTTGTCGTCGTTGTCGTCGTCGTCGCAGCTGCCGTCGTCGTCGTCGTCGTTATTGCCGCGCTATTCTTCTTCCAATAAAGCAGCGGTGTGGAATACTGCTTTTGGGCGCTGGGCGCGCCGTGTATTTGGGCAGCCAACAAACAGGCGCAGACACTACCAGCGGACGTACGACGGACGACGAGCAATGGGTCAATCGGCCATCGACTCGAATCGCTGTGCATATCGGCTGTACTCTGCCTACGCTATTGTGGCCGATTCGCGAAGCTAGGCAAACCTAGCCCAAAACAAGTAGGCCCCTGGAAAGTGCCTACAAAGATCGTCAGGTGCAATTCACAGTCGACACCACCAAAGCGTTTCTGGATCACCACCAAACGATCCGACGTCCTTTGTCCACTAGAAGTATTGCAAACCTTCCGGAACAAGTTGGTCGTGATAATCCGAATCGGATTTGAGTAGAGCCTAGTCTATACTTGTTGGATAGATGCGCGGATGGCAGCTTGATACACCACCCTTACCAATACTAGCTCAAATTGTTCAGACGTCTTAAGTAAACGTCGCGTGATAGGCAAAAGTGTGATCGTGAGGTGCTTCATTTTAAGGATAGCGTATGCCGCATCGTGTCGTTTGTGTCGTGTGTCGAGTTGTGAGCGGAAATCATACGGAGACTCATCTACACTCAATAAAAATAACTGGGAATGCACGGAGATTTTAAGCTTCCCTTAATCATATAACCGAGAAGAGGCGCCAGGCTACGCAAAAAGAGAAAGGAACGCTTGGAAACTTTGACGACAACACCGCCCTGAAGTAGATTGAAGTCTCGTAGGCCGGTAGGAGGCACAACATTTTCAAAGGCTCTGAATGAAATTTCGGGAGACTTCGACCAGCGCCTAGCAGCGTACAGGCAAATGCGGAAAGCACAGCATGGCTTCCTGTTTGCTGCAAGCCAGCACCCGCCGCCAACCAGGCGAGTAGGAAAGCTTGAAGCGAACTCCCGTCCCGCATAAGCTGGTTACGTCTTATAGAGGTAACTCAAAAAACCACTCCAGGGTCATTTAATAACGATTTTTAGCGGATCAATCAGAAAGAACTTAGGAAAGCAATCGAAATAGCAGGCTAACACGATGATGTCTGAAACAACAGTGACATCAAACGTGCTAATGTAAATTTAGATCGTAAAGGAAATCGTCTCGACGACTACAACACGATATCGTCTATAGAGTTTTCCATATAGTTCGACCGAATTCGGCAAAAGTAAGAACTTTAAGAGTCAGTTTCGACGCTACAGTCCGGTTGTTGAAGAGTGGGTGTAGATATTTTCGCCATCACCTAAATGTGACACTGCTCGTTTGTCGAGAGCGCTGTCAGAGTACGGCGGTAGCCAATGCCAGTGTAAATGCGAGTACCATAGCAAACCTCATGCTGAAGACGGAGCCGCGTACGAGAAGTGCCGAAGGGGCCGTTAGTTGCAATTACTCGACTGCACTGACAAAGATCGCTTGGTCTCAAGCATCGTTATCTTAGCGGACGGGCTTTTTGAGCCAGGTTAAATTTACTCTGCTCAGCTTTATCTGCCAAGACAAGTGGAATGGAATAGCTTAAGAAGATCTCCTTTAGAAAGCGTAGAGTTCAATAGAGAAAATTAAGTGTTTGTAGATGATGATGATGATGATGATGATAATGATGATGATGATGAGGGTCTAAACGGTTGAAAAACGGACGGAGATGGTTTTTGACGTTTTCGTTGTGTGAGGACATATTAAAGTCTCGCTTATTGATGCCAAGCGAGTGGATTCTGATTCATTGTTGTTAGCAATAATGGTGATGGTGTATATATTTGTGCTTCGTAAGTCTGTTGCAAGCTTGAAGAAGAGTTTGGTTTCAAAGTAAGGCAGGCTGAATTTAAGCCGTGATTAGTCGGTGGCGGGAACACGAAGAACACGAACTTTCGCTAACTAAGGAACATTCTAATTCGGCTGGTTGAGCAGGAGCAGAATCCAGGTCCGACCACAGCCCCAGCGGTCTGAAGGTTGAAGGCCTACAGCGTTATAGAGAAAGCCTGTAGGTTTACGGAACTACGAGCAGGATTAGCGCAGGCTCGTCGTTCTGATTATTACTACTATTATTACTAGTATTAGTGCTAGTTGGTGCAGTCGCAATTGTGTTGTTCTTGGCCACTGGCAGACGGTCGTCATTACTAGTCTGTGTTGTGTGAATAGTGGTAAATCTGATTCAGTTTAATTGTGGTCAGTTCTATTTAGTGCAGTGAGTGAGCTAGCGACCGAGCTGGATCGCTGCTCCAACCAGCTCGGCCCAATGATGAACTATCCGGTGTCCGAGATCAAATACGATAATGACTACAGCCCTGGGCCAACAGTACCCGGCGCGGCAATGGCCGGCATGCCCAGCGTGCCTGGCGGGCTCGCCTGCCACGCTGCCGCTATTGGTCACGGCGGCCCGTACGAATATTACAGCCAGGGTTACTACCCACAAGTGTACGACGTTAAATACGACGTGGCCTACCCTACACCACCGGGACACAATGGAAGCCCTATGCCGCCGTACTGGACTAGCGGGCTTGGTAAGACAGGCAGCCTTATCTATTAACCACACGCATAAAACATACAATACAAGTGCATATATTTCGTCCGCAGTGGTCCACATCGCAGATTGACAATAACAGCTGCGCGGAACCGCATTAAATCTAGAGGTTTTCTAAAGCGAATGTTTTTGTTTAGAAGATATTACTAGATAGCTTTCGGTTGAATTTCTATTTACTGTACGCAACTCGATCTGCTCCGAACGCAGATCTAGTATAAAGTCTCCTTGGGCTCTGGGTTTGGACGAATTCTAATCTGATGCAGTGACTATCTGAGTGAGCCTTTTCATATGAGCACTTGTCTTGTAACGTTCGAGTTGTTCGGTCGAAACTAAAGCTCAAATCATGGCCACCAGATTCACTATTTGCGTTACAATTAATCTGTGGTGTGCTCTTACTTCTGAACAGGCCTGAATTCCAAACACACCGTGTATCGCGGCAATTTTTCCTTAGCCTATACACTGACAGCTTTCTACAAAAGTTGTACGAGAATTCAGGCCTTGGATTGGTTTTCAGCACATGTATTAAGCTTTTGGGTATGTGGATTATGTTGATACTATTAAAAAGGTCCACGAGACAGTGAAAAGCTTAAAAAGAAACGTTTCAACAGCTAGAATTATGCTTATTTGCCATTTTATCTTCGAGATGGCCAGAAAAACTCAATCTCATATTGTTTCTTATCAAATACAACCTTTTTTCACACAATTGATTGAAACCTTATCATTGATGCAGATATTAGCGCCTACACCTGGCGTATGTAATGGTGGTAAGCTATCTGGTAAATTAAGTCATTTTTTTAGAGTTTCTATTTGCTCCCGAAACTGTTATAAAATAGTAAAAATGAATGAAACGAAGCTTTGTGCTTACACTGCGAACTCAAGAATTGGGTCCCAGGTTCAATATCGGCAGAGAAAATTAAGATATATTTAAAGAGAGGCTTAATGCTGATTGTAGAAGATTGCTGAGAAGGGCAATTATGGTCAGAGACAACTGGCAGGACAAAGCTGGCTTTTATTCTCTCTATTTAGTCGAATGCATTGGCTTAATGGGAGTGCGCGAACTGGCCTTGTGCAATCTTCTACGTAAATCATTGAAATCGTCTTATGATAATACGAGGCGAGTTATAAGCGTTTAGTTTTCTCACTTATATATGCTTTTTCAAATGAAAATGTCTACTGAAATATCCGCATACAATTTCGCGTTTTTATGTCGGTAGGATGACCAAACCTAAGCACGCACTGACTGATGCTGATGCCTTCTATTTTCAATTATCAAAAAATGACTTACCATTGCGCAGGTTTCTTGAGATCACAAGATAAGAAAGCTGGGTCATATGAATGCACGGTAACCTATAGAGTCGGGACATCGGCGCTAAGTAGACATCAATCATGATTTCTCAGATTTATTACTCTGGAGATGCCTCTGAATAGGTCGAGCATTTATACTTACTACAACTTTCGTCTTCGAAGTAGCTATAAAAAAAAAAAACACTCTGGTAAAAATCTAATTTTTTATTCGCTCAAAACTATCTGAATGCTTCTTTGGCAGTAACGTCGAACAAAGTCCAGTAAACTATACTGCACGTACGTTTGACGTTCCGTTTTTTTTGACCAACTGAAAATGTAGGTTGTCTTAATACGCTAAGGCAAAATGTTTGTTCATTGATAAATACAAATCGCGTACCCTAAATTTTTCCTATTATATCTACTATATAACTATTTATCCTTACACCACCTGCCGCAGTCTTGGCTGTCGCTTCCTGTGGCAATTAGCTTGGCGGCAGCCTTGCCGCCCGCCACCGTAGCCGCCATGATTAATTATCACCGCATTACATGTGTCTTATCAGCATACTATGTCCCAAGTTGAGTTCTGTCTGCCAGTGGTGGTGTGCATGCCCAATGATTAGTATATATATAGTGGGAATAAAAGCGAAATCTATTTTTATGTACATATCTGTTCACGGGTTCAGCTAAAATAGCAAACTAGGCGTGTATGACAATGATGGGTAGGTGAAAGTTAAGCTCGCATGCTAGCATCCTTGTAATATCGTCACCATGTTGGTAAAGAGCCACTATTATATCCATTTTTTTCTTGCCTTTTCATGCGTTTTCCTCCCGTTGACATTTCTAACTTTGTCCCCACGCCGGCGTCTTACCACAGCCAACCGGTCCGTCAACAAACGGCCTTTCATATTCACAGATATACACAGAATCATCATACATTCACACAATAAAACATAATCGCCATAATATAACATAGTAATAACACTCAGAATCGAATCAAGATAAGATAACAGTGCCAGCAAACGATAAAAGATAGACGGCGGCACCACCTGCTGCTACCACCCGTCATGAACCGCGCATTATGTAGAAACATGTATACCAGTTATCGTAGCAGACCGAGTAAACTTCGCTAGGTGTAGTAATACCTAACAACAATAACGACGATCCAACACTGCCTGTTTCTCTGCCGGTTCATCCGTAGCAGTACACAAGCCCCTAGTCGTATTAGTACCGTAGATTTTTATGGCTGTACAGTAGAAGATATTGTCGCAGTACGTAGTTGTGGGCAGGACAAACTCTGAGGAGAACAGGCGTTGGTACGCGCCGGACCTATACGAGCCGTCACCCAGCTCAAAGCAGATCGGCGCCGATTCGGCCGCCGATAATGATGATGGATGGCAATCACTACAAAAGGTAGCGCTATCGACGAGGCGGTGGCAAACAACTATCTTCATAACAATAACAATCATGAACAGCGGTAACAACGCCACCACTCTACAACAACAGGGGCAGCAGAGAAGCATGTAGTCGACTGGAACCGCAGACTCAATCTGTGGCGACAGTCAAGAATCATCCCTGTTGAAACTAGAAGCGTTCCGGAGGTTAATTTGCGACAAAATCAAGAAAACGAATTATATGAATTAGGTTTTCTTGGTGTTGTTAGGCGACGGACGTAGCAAGATTGAATGTTTTAATTTTGGAAGTAAAAAATCAAACAAAACTCGCTAGAAATATACGGAAATGATTGAATCAAAGCGTACCGAGCCTTCGTGAGTGGCAGTTTTTTCCCACTTCAGACTCAGTGCCTAAGTCGTTACGTACCAGATGTGGGTCCTGCAATGGGCCAAAGAAAAGTAAATTCCCACTGGCTAGTCACATATGCATAGCAGCAAATCGAGCGTTATCGATAGCGAGCAGTGTTGATAGAGACATTATCTATTGTTACGTTCCTTCCCGTCGATTTGTTTCACTATTGCTGGCTCGTGTACCACGTGCGTGGATCGCTGCTGATTGCTTCTGTTTCCTAAGTGGCCCACATGTAAATTTCTGTGTAGTAACCAGCCGGTCATTTATCATGCGTCCACCTCTTCCATTAGCTTTCTCTCTTTTTTTTCTCGGCTAATTCTAAGTCGCTTTTTATCTTACCACGCTGTAAAATTTACACGAGGGCATTTACAATTCTCCGATGAAACATTGTAGTCGGTCGGACCCCTCTTCTTTGTTGGCTAACTATTCCGTCACATTAGTGTACGGTGATTTATCGTTTCTTATTTATGCAGTTACCATTCATAATGATGGTAATATAATAACGGCGGCAGAGTTCGATGGTGAGAGTTATCAGGGCGATGTTGACTGTCTAGTTGTTGAGGATGGTGGTGATGAGTATTTTCATAGAGCGCGCATAGAAGGTGGTCATTGAAGCTAGGATAGACGGACGACTTATCCAGAACGACTCTTCCTTTTAGGTGGTCAGATGCATAGAAACGTGCTAATAGCGAAGAACTATCTTCTTATTTGCGAACGTATTTTCACTGATAATAAGAAACACACTACGAATTCCCACTAACGCTGGACAAAAACAAGATGTATGTTAGATATGAATGGAAATTCAATAGAAAAGGAGCAACGAAGGGTGGTGTTGAAGCTATTTTTCTTTGCATCTAGCAATTATACAAAGTGAATTTGTAGTAGACGTCTGGATGTAATTTCTTTTAACAGATTTTTCTAGGTTAAAGTATAATTAAATTACACAAATAAGGATTTTTAAACCCGCAATTAATCCTCAACCTCTATCTCTCATATAACCCCGGATCTAAACCGTAAGATATTACCGCGGAGGTCATCCAAGAGGGGTCCGTGGAATAACTGGCGTTTCAGCGCCCTGCCGAAACCCGCGGAGAGCATGCTGACATTGCGAACAATTCTGAAGTATAATAAATACTATGTGCCGTATATTTTTCCATCACTTGTTGGCTATCCGGTCCCTTTCATCAATGAGATGTGGATCCCCGATGTCTGTACTTTATATGGACAAAGAGATATGCCACTGCCATGTAAGTGTTGTTCTACGTGTCATCGTCGGCACTCCTTGCATACGATTGCAGGCCGCCGTTACTTCGTATTAAGAAGGATAAGAAAGCAAAGGAAATCTTTGTGCGAAAAATTCCTTTGGCCCCCAACATAAATTAAAACGCCGCCAACATTATGTAGACGCAATGCATCGAGCGTGCTACCGACTCAGTCATCGGCAAAAAACATTTGTCGTCAAATACCTATATTTACTATTATTAATCCCTAGGAGCAAGGCCTCAGCCGTCACTTCCTAAAGTAGGTTTATGAATAAATTAAAGCTCAAAGCGCCATTATTGTTGCACATGATAGGCAGAAATGCTCTCTCGCCGCACCTTGTGATAATCCCTTTGCAATAATTTCGATCTCTAAGAGTGCTTAATGTCTACCTGGGCAGAAAGAGGGTTGATTCTTGATGAAGTCTTTCCAAGAAACTCCGGTTTCGGCAGTTATGGCAGGGCTCTTTACCTGTAGATTGGCTGACGGGATCGCTAATGGTGATTGACAAGGGTCTCCCTTTCATCAATTAGCTCCCAGGACGCCCAGTACATGGACGCACTGCCTGTAATAGATGTGAGCCGCCATTTCTATAAATGAGATGGACATATTATCGTGCGCTATAGCTAGTCGTGATTTGGGAGGGAATTCGAACAAAACTCTACACACGATCGCAAATGCGACACTGCTTACATTTAGAGAGTTACGAATTATTTTTTACTATGGTGTTTAAAGGTAGAAAAAAGGAATTCCCATATCTAAAACTACCGGCCATTAGATCTTATTTAAAAAAAAAAACTATCCATAGCTTATTTTAACTAGGCCTCATGTGCATACATGTTACCCCTATGTCTGACCAACAAAGACATATCTATTTTTATGATATTTATAATTGTGTTGTCCGATTATTATTATATCTAAGTATTGGCTGAAAATGAAAATTACGACTGTGTCAGGATAGCTCTCGATCACTTTCTTTGCATTCGGTAGTCCTCTATTCTACATTTATTCAGGCGATTTGTTGGGTACAACGAGGTACGCCAGCGTGCAGCGGTGGATATATATGTCTTTTCTATTGCAATTCCTGCTCTTTTTTCCTTCTCTAAAACTTGATTGCTTTAGAGTAAGTATTTTAATTCTGTGGGGATGACCATATGATAGGTGATTATTGCAGACATGTCGGAAATCGCGAGAAGTGCCGATACACTAGCATGCAAAAGAAAATGTGAAGTCTCAGTAAAAATGGTCAGAGAGAAAATAAGACGCTGAAGTTTTTCTAGATTCCTTTAAAAAACTTCCAAACGTTAAATTGCCGCGAAAGGTACTACCTACAGTAATTTGTAAAACTTGATAAAGCAAGGCCATCCTAAGTTACCTAGATTAGCCTTCAACAAATATCATTTAGTAAGGATCACGTACATACAATACGTACGGATATACGCATACTACTTACAAGTACGTCGCCGCTTTTGTGGAAATTTTTTCCATCTGTTTTTATATCTAACATCCACAGATGTCTAAATAATACAGCTTTCTACCAATATATATACATATATACAGGTAGCGTAATTTCATTTATCATATATTATGCAATGGCTATGTATGCACGGGATCAGCAGAGTATAATATATTAAAGTTAAAGAGTTAGTTAGGCAACCCATTTCTATACTAATAAAAACCGAGAAAATCAAAAATAGGAGGCGACATTAGTCAATATAGTTAAAAGCATATTCATAATTACTAATCATTTGAAAAAACTTCGCCGTTTGAACAGTTATCTTGGTGGGCCAGCTAGGGCTTCACAATTGCTTGATGATGTCAAGCTTCTCCATATACCGATAAGAACTATTCATGTACACAGATACGACTAAAGCAGTATGTCTTTGTTAACTAGGATTAATTGTTAGATAACATTGTGGGTGACGTGTTTGCCCCCTAATCTTAGGAACACCCTGTGGGCTAGGTTCAAACTCGGGCATAGACACACCTAATTTCATACTGGTAGCCAGCTCTCTTATGACGTGCTTAACGGCGATACCGGACGTAATACTCAAGACGCAGAGGATTGGGATGCTTCTCAAACGAATATAAGTAGGCATAGGGACAGTGTCTTAATCCGTGTGTAATGTTCAGTAACGATTTTTCCACAAGTCGTATCCCAAAGCCACCATGTGCTGGTGACTAACTTATTGCCAACCGCGACAGAGTCCTAACAGATCCAGTTGAATATTTGGGTACGTTCGAGCACATGTTAGATCTAGCTTGTGCAACCCAGTGACGGTATCCAAATAAAGAACTGATCATAGAAGAGCAGCTGCACGGGCTTCTTCTCGTAGCAGTGCTTCTCAAGTCCTCCAGACGTGCTAAGACTAAAATTGCTATGATTATGACTGTGGCCGTGGCTACCCTATGACATTTGTACATCTTTCTTTATTTTCAAAATAATTGTGATATTTAAAATTATTTACTTTGGTTCACAACTTTCTACCAATCGAGAAGCATAACTCGGCAACAAGACATCTTCCTTATCCTTTTTTTTTTTTTTTTTTTTTTTTATCTGTCCTCAATTCTACTCTTTTTTCGTCCTGAAGTATGGTCGCGCCAGCTTGTTCGGCTGCCAGCCTAACTGTCAGTCTGTCTTGCACTATTGTTTCCTCCTTCTTATGCTGAGCACACCGAATACTAAGCCAGCCATTGCCTCGAGATCGAACCACCGCTCTCCCCGTTGTCAAGCGATTGTTTGTTGCAGCAAGAGTTCTAGCGGCAACCACCGTCGCCGCAACAGCGGCCGCTAAGCAGACAGGCAGCCAGCCAGCCAGCCAGCCAGCCGGGCTGAGTAGTGGATGCATGCAGACGGCCAGGCCAGCAGTAACTGAACAAAGCAGCACTGGAGAAGCGAATCAAAAGGAAAGCTCACCGCCGCCGTTGCTGGAGCGCTGCCGTCGACGACGACCATATAGAAAGGCGGATGGGGAAAGGGGGACCATAATTAATGAACATGATCGTTCATCTTCGTCAGGCCTTCGTGGCTGCAAAGAGGCGAAAACGCGATTTTGTCCCGGGAGTAGAAATGAGAAAGGTTACCAACCCAGCACCCCCTGCCAGCCAGAAGCAGTTATGAACCCGTCTAATCTCAGGAGATTTCGTTGGCTATTTTCTTTATTTCGTCGCCACCGGCGTCTTCTCGTGGCCATAAGCGGTGGCAACGCGAAACTGCTGCATCCACTGTTTTCGTCATCGTCGTTCCATTGGTGATGCTTTTCGCCTTCTGTAATGTGAGTTAGTGTTCGCTTTTGTTTTTGTCGTTTTCAGCTGATTCTTTTGCCGACTAGCCATCGCAATTGCTGATGTCAGTACGCAAGTTCGTCGCAGAATATTACTATCGTCGGAATTTGCCGCCGGTCGGTGGGCACCGACCGTCGGAGTCCGAACGTTGTTACATTGGTGATCCAGACAAACAACAGCAACAGCCAGTAGCACGAGTGGAAAACGAGAGAACGAGCTGCATCATCTAAAATGCAGATTCACGATGCAATAAACGATTCAGTGGGGCTTTGTTGCTCCGTATAAATGCATCCGGTCGGCAAATCAGCTATAAGATATGGAAGTTTCTTCGACCAAGACGACAATGGTAATGACGGCAGTTCTTGTTTACTCCTGTTGGCGTACGCGCACTGCAGTAGAGTGAGTATATGTTGTGTATTACAGGGATAGAAGGTAAATGGTGAGTCGAACTTCGGTGTCAAATGGCTGATTTCTTTCCACGCTTGTCTCAAACGCCTCTCTTACGCGTCCTTAGGCTGCTTAGCTGAATAGCCGACGAAAGGCTAAAATTTTGCCTTGATCAGTGTTCCGTAGTTAGTGATCTTATTCGGAGCTAAACTATAATTCCAAGGTGTTAGTTTCGCTTAGCGTAATGACCTCAAAGTGGACCTAGGAGTAAAAATCCAGCACAATAAATAGTTATTGTCCAGGCTTATCCCGCTAACGCAGCGTATACATTATTGATATAAAAATTTACCACTACGATAGGCATTTTCTTCTGGTTGAAGCTAAGCAGCTCAGGCGTGCGGTTTACTCCACTGAAAGGCGTGAGGGGACCAGTGGCGCGGGAAAACTGGATGAGACACGCCTTTATTATTATCGGTTTAAATAATAAAGTCGGCTATTCTATTTCGAAATAACTGGACCAGTATCAGTGCGACCCATGTATTGACCCTTCAATCAAGATGTCTTCCCTGGAATCGGAAGCGTCAAAGAGGAAAAAAATACAATTCACGTTCTATACACCTGATGGAGTAAAGACGCGTTAAATTATAGTAATGTTTATGATAATTTAGTTTCCACGAAACAAATGAAGATCCACTTGAAAGTCTTTATATCCACCTACATAGGGGCGTTTCACGTTTAGTAGTAGCTGCGCACTCCTTGCTAAGAGGTAATTTTATGAGCTGAGAGACATAAGCGTATTATGTGTTTGGTCTGGAACATAGACACGCATCGCATGCGTCATAAATCAGAGCAAAGCAGCATTATATGTACGTGTTATATGATCGATCGCAAAACCGAAATTCCATTCGCGGCGCGCTGTGACGTCGAACAGGCTCTTTGCCATCCGGAACGTTTGTACATGCTACCTGCGCTAACTGGAGCCGGGCAAATGCGAAGCCTTAGTGGGCAAATCAACTAGTTAGGCTCAAACTGTGCCAAAAGCCAAAGTCGGAGTTCTACAACCTCGCGGCGGAGTGTGGCTACTTGTGCGGTTAACGACGCCACCCTTTCGTGGTTTTTCACCACAGCTCCAGTTCTCTGCCATCCCACAAACCCCGCCGCGTCCGTACTGGTCACTTTGAAATTTCAACCGCAGCACCACGGCACAAGGAAGCATCCGACCGCATCAAATAGCTCATCAAATAGATAGTATCCCACTAGCCCGAACTGACCAGTTCGGTCGCGCTGTATTTCTACTCCCGATGCCTTTGCAGGTTGGGACTACAGCTTTTAGAGCAATATTCATTTCTATTCTTCGTCAGTCTGTTTCGTGTGCCTTGTGTATACGTAGCGTATACAGCCGGTACACGACAGCGACGACCACGTCGCAAGAGCTTTTGCTAGGGAAGTTGATACCTTTGTTAGATCTCTGACCTTCTGCATGTGTTTATGCGTGTTTGTGTGTGTGTCGCCGTGTGTCATGCTCAGTACGGAGTAGTTGCCTGGCTACAGGTAGCGCACAGCTAGATCTGCTGTTGTCTGTTCACCGCACAATATCGTCTCAGTTTCGTGTCCTCGACCGAAAGCTCGTCATCGAGAACAAAGAATTAATGCTCGCCTTTTGCGCTCTCTCTCAGCATCTTTCTGTATCTTACTCCTGAAATCGCATTGGTTTAACGAGTTGGCCGTAGACTCCGATCTTCTGATGTTCGACGCACGCGCTATTTCCACTAGTACTTATAGAAGTTCTACCACAACTGTTATATGCGATTACGAGCGACTTCTGCTTCTACTAGGAAGCTTGACCCTCAGATAGCCACTCACTCCTCAGTCACTCGTTCGATCTGTAAGGTTCTTACGCAGATCTCTCCTCTCAAGATGAAAAAAGTGCGGAGATAGGATAAGCCGTACCTGAAACGGCCGTCGACGGAGTAGATCCCGAACTCGTCAGTTCGACCGATCGGGAATGCGTTTGATGCATCAATATTCGATGCGTTTATCAGTAAAAATATAATATTACAATGGAGTTGTACACACAGAGATATGGCGAGAAGAATCGCTTAGACAAGTACTGTTTAAGCATCAAAAAGGGTACGATAAACATCGAATTGCGAGATGTCGCATTTACTCGAAGCTATTGATCAAAAGGCATATAGAAAATATTATCCAAAAATAAGGAAATATCGTTAATAAGACCCGTTAGCTAGACAGCGCATTGGCTTGTACAGTGTTTTCGTCGATAGTTATTATATAATCAATTATAAACATAAGCGGAACAAAGGCGTACTTATTTCACCGAATAATTTCATTGTCTTTGTCCGAAACAATTAAGTGTCCTTAACAATTTCTGTGACAATCGTTGGTCATTTCAGTCACTAACTAATAATGTATCTCGTAATGAACTATAGACTGCTGCTTTTTCAATTCAAAGTAAAAAGGCGTCTTGCCGCAATATAAAACGCAACCTCAACGGTAACCGCACCATTTCACGGCCTTCGTTTGCCGAAACAAAGCCGCCGACCCATGTCATGTGGGTTTCTAAACGATTTCTTTATTTCGCCTATTATAGCATGAGACGAGATCCTCTTAACCCTTTGCGCTTTCGTGCGCACCCCATGAGGTTTTGGGTATGGCGAGGCCTTTCTTTAAACCGCGAAATTGGTTCACCAACATGATACTATCAGAACTAACTACGAAATGAGTGTGGTTGGTTGCACCTCGCTAAAAATAGTGCGACTTCACCCACTAGCTTGGCCCACCCATCCTGAATGATATTCAGCGATGACGATGCGGAGAGTGGGTTGAAGGCCGAAGCGGAGATCCACCAGAAGACCGATCGCTCTGAAGCCTCTTCGAAACGGCATCATCTCGGTAGTCAGTCAGTCAGTCAGTCAGTCTGTCAGACATGCAGATTTATCGGCAATGGCCTGCTGCTTACTTGTCTTCTGTTCTGCACTGTTACGACTTCTGATCTCTTTCTTAGCCATTGGTCCATGCTGTGCGTCGGTTCGGCTATCTATTTCCTTCCACCAACAAGAGATACTGGCGCTTTATGTTTATGTGTCTACGCAACGTGCCCCCGTACAAACATCGTGTGTACGGGAGTCAGTTGGGAGAAACTCACGCTTCGTTCGTTCGCTGCTGGCTGATTCGTTGATCTTATTCACTTCGTAGGTTCAATCAGCTCCTCTTCAATCAAACGCCTGTCATTCGGGTGATGGAGTGGGGAGCCATCAGCGGGAGGCAGGCCAGGCTCTAAAATCGCACCCAGCCAAGAAGCAGAACCGGTAGCTAGTCGCTACACAATCGTTGATATACGAACGCGCGCACTGAAACACATACACTCGAAAAGCTCATTCATATAATACGGCGAATCCGCTGCGAGCCGCGGCACCACTTTACGCTCGTGTCTCGTTGCTGTAAT
Source organism: Varroa jacobsoni (assembly GCF_002532875.2). Taxonomy (NCBI): domain Eukaryota; kingdom Metazoa; phylum Arthropoda; class Arachnida; order Mesostigmata; family Varroidae; genus Varroa; species Varroa jacobsoni. The sequence goes on from NW_019214221.1 coordinate 69,894, forward strand.
GGTTGGTCAGTGCCTGCGCCTGCTGCTACTGACTGTATAGTGCTGCCGGAATCTCTCACTAGATCCCTACCTAGCTAGGCTCAAGGCGGGCGCTAGTGGCAGCGACGGTGGCCCTGCCATGCGAGAAGGACCGGCGCTCAGGTAGCGTACGTATGATGAATGGAGCCCGGAGTCGAGTAATCGATGATGGATCAAGTTGATGCACACCGCCAACTCGCCTTGTGACAACTCTGCTGAGTGAAGTCCCTCCCTCCCTCCCTCCCTTGTTCACATGCTCTCGTTATCATCATCATCGTCGTCGTCATCACCACCGCCACCACCATCGGCATCATCCCAGTGATCCCGGGGCGTTGAGCTCTTCCCATTGGGGGCCCCGTCAAATCTTGAGCACGTGATCCGATTGCCTCTCTGCCTTAGCATAGCCCGCCGTTCTTGTCTGTCTGATTGGCTGACTACACGAGATCACGTCGCGCCGATCGGTCGTGGCTGCAGATTGATACAAAAACGGAGTTGGTGGAGGTGACTCAATTTTAGGTTTTCTGATCATAATTATCACATAATGTGCGAACAAAGAGAGTAGCTGACCGAGAACCTTGTACATTTGTCTATCGTAGAAACTGAAATACATATAGAAATTCTGCTGGCAAAGCGTCCAAAGTGAAAATCTGCGACAAGGCCTGCATAAGTACGAATTTAGTCAGCTTCAACGCCAGGCATTTGCTCGCTGTTGTCGAGTCCGCCACAATGGCGCGACGACCGTAGCGGCAGCAGCCACAACAGCTGATAATAGTGTTATCTAAAGCGAAACGGGAGGGGAAGAAGTTCATTAACACAAGATCGCGCTTGTCGCCAGGTTTACCCTAATTACCCGGTCGTGGACATGGTATTTTTATCATAAATTCGCTAATACGTATGCAGCTGTGTCGTATGTATATAATTTTGTCTCCAATTATTGGATTACTGCCGTGAATTTTGCCCCATGAATGCCTCTTCGGTCCAGATTCGCATATTATTATTGTATTAAACGCAACGTATTTTTCCGTCGCGCATTTAGAGTGTGGGAATAGTGCATAAATATGTAATAAAACGCTTATAACAGACACACAAGAAAAACAGTTTTCTAGGTCTTGCCTCGATCTGCTGTTGTGTAAACTGTTATAGACATCAGATGAAACCGATCCGTAAAAAGGTGCCAATTATCAGGTAGCAGGTGCACTCCCCTTCGGTTCGTTTGCTATAAATGATATACGAAGCAATATATGGTCAAATAACGTGAACAATGTTAAGCCGACAATATTCAACGCACGATTATCTCAATGAACCACAAATTGTCAGGCGACCTATTATATCACGTTTATTGATTCGACTATGGATGGCGCGTCAATTATGTAATGATAGATAGCAAATGTAAACGAAAAATGATTGATTGACCGGTCATCTATTAAAGACTAATGGCTGTAGATCCAATAAACGCTTTACGCGTCCCATACATACCTATTAGGTACGATTACACCTGTACATCGTTTCTATGGAGAAAAAAAAGAGTACATCAACAGTAGTCTGTATGTAAGTTGTCGCTTTTTCAGAGAAAAATACACTATATCCTCTTGTCCATAAGAACCACAAATGGCAAATAAAGGAGAAGATGGGCATGCGTTGCTTGCTGCATCGCTATGACCACCGGCAGTGACGTTTTCCCCGCTTTGTTGTTTTTTGTCGCCTGCCTTGTTTTTACGATTTCCCTTTTTTCTTTTGGGGCTATTTTTTTTGGAACACGCGGTAGCGGCCCGGACAGCGCTTGCCGAAAGCCAAAGCTTTATCTGAATGGATTCCGTTCACGCTGGGAAGATTTGCTCTCGTTCTACTGTTTGTCCATGTAACACTCTTGTCAAGGAGATAACAGCAGCGCACAAAGCTGAAAGTGGCCATGCTAAACCCAGTACTGAAACAGCCTACTTGTTACTGCTGCTTGTCGCGTTTCAGTGATCGCCACTGGCGGGGTGTTTAGTTTCATAGGACGGTTGCCGGCTGATCGCTCGTAGCGGCCATATCCGCCGCAACAGCGCAATCCGTAAGCGAAGCTACAATAGCAGCTATAGAGTCGACAAACCGTTGTCCCTCCGTCCCCGCCATATACATTATCCCGTCACCGCGATTATTCTATTATATATATATATATATATATATATATATAGAAAAAATCGTCGTTATAGTGGAGGAAAAATTCCGCCTCCGGTGGGGCATCGCCGACGCCTGCTACTACTTGCCTTCGCATAGATCCAAGGCCTTAGCTAGAAGAAGAGCACTTTTCCACGCTATAATAATAATAATAATAATAATCGCAGAAAACACGCCATAGACGGTAGCATCTTTATGTCCGTATTGTTGTTGGTTTATAGGATTATGGACTCGACGCGTCCACCGCGTAGTTTGTCAATAACCGAGGGGAGCTATGTCTCGAATCATGCTACAGACCGGGTGCCGTCGTGGTAAAATAATGGAGGAAGAAGCGCTAGAGGGAAGGAAAAACAGCGGATCGAAAGAAGAACATCGAAAATAAAGCCTATTGGCTAGCGAGCCACAGGTTGGCGTGCATGCGTCACCGTTTCGACGCCTTGGCAAACATCGACTCACTGAGTTCGCTAGATGACCACCATCAAGGGCCATGGACAGGCCTTCTACCCAATAGCTGTTCCTGATCCCATATTGATGTGTATGAGTATTCAGGTTTTGTGGTTCGCTCACGTTTGGCGTTTGAACGAAGCTGCCTATCGCCGCGATTGCCTGCATTCTACTGTGGTCAGTACCGTAACTTGGGACGTTAAGAGACGAGCCCTCAGCAGCAGATTGACTATTGTTCCACTCGCTTATAATCTATGGAATGAGATAGTCTGAGCATGTAATAAATAGCACGAGCATAAAGAGCAAATCGCCTAAAGAAGGTGCGGCTAGGATTGCACACGTGGACAAAATGCTAAACATGAACAAATGGATACATCGATTCCTTGAACGCGTATACGGCCGTTGAAATTTCCTAGCTAGAAAATGTGTTGCAGTAGTTCACGCGACCCGTGGCTCATTTCAACTATAATATATGGATTGCCGTTGTTCATAGAGCGTCGCGTTTCTGTACATCTGTGCGTAAATGCTACCACTTGCTGGTAGCAAGGTAGTAGGTTTATCGAGCTTATCGTGTTTGCGAAAAGCCTTTGTCTTCAACGCAATCTAGACTCTTCTTTGCCACTCTTAAGCCAACCTGATTAATACGCTTGGCACGATTTTCGTCATTCGAATGTATCGTATAATGCATTGGCAATGCACTCGCAAAGCCTAAATGTCATCAAATGAACGTCGTTCGCCAAAAGGATTACTATATCGTGGCCATATCCGACAGCCGGTGGTAACATGTCCTACTAGCTAATTAGCTTTTACAAAATACATCCATTCGTCGTTTACTCTGCCTTTTGACACGGTTGGGATAACAGCTGTTTCAACAAGGACGGCAAGAAGAGTGCGTGACATGGCATGGCAGATGACAACAACAAATACAATTAAAAACATATTCATTATAATAACCTACTGCAACTACTAAGGCCGCACCGATGTCTGCGTCTGTTTTCGCCCTATACCGAAAGCGAGCGAGACGGGCTGTTTCGTTACACTTGGCTCGAAATGTTCACTAATTCAACGCACGCCTGAACCGCACAAAGTAAATAAGACACCGCTTTTTACAACGAATCTGTCAGCTGTAGTTAGTTATGTTGTCAACATTGTTATTTGTCCAGAGTTACTGTTTGTTTAGATAAAAGACGCAAAATATTTACATCCGGCATTTCTGGGTTTAGTCGTACTTTCTCGAATCGACGGAACTCTCACTCTGTACCGGAGTCACGTCCGGATCGCCGAACAGAACGAAGACACGACGCACTCCTAATTGGCGTATCATACATTCTGCCTGCAATCAGATTCCGGTTACATACATGGTGGGTGCTGGAATCGGTCCGGATTGTTTCGACATGTAGAAGTTACATTCGGTATAGGATGTAGTAGAAGGCTGAACAGGTATGCACTTGGGCTGTGGAAGCATTTGAACTGGTGCAGTGGAAGCTGATCAGATTTCGGAGATGCTTACCGAACAACTTTTTCAGCCTGTCGTTACAAGTGTGTTCGATCTCAGTCCTTATAGGGATGAGGAACTTCTTCATAGTCAGACATGCTCGTGTACTTCGAACTCGAGAAATTAGGCAAAAGGGTTGAAATAGCTTCGTAGCTTAAAGTTAGAGACTTGGCTGGCCGGTTGTCTCAGTTTACTAGTGGCTATGGTGGGCCGCCCACAGCCGTAGGAGACACGAGTCTATCGGGGCCGATTAATGTTTTAGATTCACCTTCCTTCCGTACGCCAATATGGAGTCGTGTTTCATCCTTGCTTGTAACTCGATGTTCGTCTGTTTGTGCCTGTTTTGGAAACAGGCGATATTTCATAACTCCCCCGATGAATCTAGCGAGAGAGGACAAGCACACCCCCAGGCGGCGCGTTCCGAAAACGAAACTGAATCTATCTAATTATTTCCAGAATATCTTCGGAAACATCGCCCGACAGTTTAACTAACGATAAGGCCGGATATAGTTACTTCGATATGAGTCAACTGAATGGGAAGATAATTCAACGATGCTACTGCATCTAGAAAACATTGGTCTTTCTCTACATTCAACTACCGGCTCGAATCATGTTAGTTATACTTTTTACACACTGAAACATTGATCCGTCTCCACGCCATGTTATCAGTTAATTCTAAGCCATTTCGAAAACTTGATTAGACGGGTAAAAACGTGCGCTCTAGGTTAGAGTACCCAACCGGCCAGCCAGCCATCAGACACAAAATACTTCATTGCAATGCCGAATTGGTAATTGTTGCGTTTACAGCCTCTACTCGGTGCGCTATTTATGTCTTCCTCATGGATCGATGACAGTAGAGAAAAACAGGTGCGGAAGTGTTCCGTGTTGACAATGACACTAGCAGTAGACGTGATGGTTGTAGTATTATATATAAGATATATTTTGATGGTGGCATGAGCCCTAACCAGGTCATAAAATAAAATGTATATTTCTTAAGCCGTTCGCTTCTTGTTGTTGAACAAATGCGTCCCTTCCTAAGTGAATATGTCTGATGGAGTCTTCGGCTTAATTGAACCGTTCTATTTCGCGCAGAGTACGCTAGATTCGTTATGTCCTTGTGAAGCAACAGACGTGTAGACCTTCATTTTCGTACCTACCTGCTTAATTCGACAAATAATGACTGGACAGGATAGCATCAGTGTAACTGACGGTTGGCCTATCTTGTTCAGTTGCACTACTCTCGTATGCGCTGTTTTTGGTTGCAGCTGGAGCAGTTCCTGCGTCGATGATCAGCCGGCCTGTATCTGCTGCCGCGGGTCGACCCGGAGAAGGGGCAGGGGCTAGGGCTTTTTGAGGGTAATGGCTCATTCGTCCGGCCTCGTTCGCTGCTGATTCCTGCCTTGTCTTCAGCGCCGACGATAACAATGGTATAAGAATGGGCGCCGTTGTCGTTCTGCGTCGTTTTACCCCCTTCGATCGGGACGGATCGGCAGGAAGGACAGAGGAAGAGGACGCTATAACTACAGCTGGCGGGCAGGAGAAGCAGGATGGAGAAAAACCATCAGCGCTTACTTCTTTTTTCATCAAACGAGTTTTTGTGGCGGACCGCCACTGGCTGACTCCGCCACTTGCGCCCAACCGCGGAAAAGGAGCAGCAAAGACGACTGCTGTATTGGTAGTCGACTACGATCACCAACTGCAAGAGCTGGAATCTCCCGCTGCGGGTAGATGGCGGGCCGGTCGGCCGGACGCCGGTGTACCTGATAGCCGCTACGAGCAGTGGCAGCCCGAGTGCCAACTGTTTTAAGGGGCGGCAAGCAGACTAGTCAGAAATCATTAACTTCTTCCATTGCTGGAGTAGCAGCAGCGGCGCGTATGCCAGCGTCTCGCGCAAATGTAGCTATGGCCGAGGGAGGTGAAAGGGAGTGAGGCAGGACATCTCCACAATGACAAGAAACGAGTGATCCGGAACGGGTTGAGTTAGAGGTAGCAAGGGAGAAGAAAAGCAGGATCTCTCGGTGGCGGCGTAAGCACAGGGAAGAGAATTGTGGGGTTTTAGTTCCTTTGAATAATTCCTTCGCTTTTCAGCCATTCTTCGTATGGGCACTAACAAAACACCGAAAATATTTAGGTGCTCGTTGAGGCCATACACTATAAGTTAATTTGTGCAATGTGCCGTCGAACGGCTACATTTAACGGCACTGTTCAATGTGGTGTGATAATAGCGATAGCAGAAACGAGTGCGGCCAATATAGGACGAAATTAGCATCCTTTTTTTGCTTCTGACTAATGGTAATTAAATATTAGATCTAACAATTGCATACAGTCAACAATGAGCAACAAAAAACCTACTTTACCACGGCGGTTAAAAGCCACAACCTAAACTACACAATCGCTTGATACCTATGTTCCTATCTAATACTAAACGTCCGCACAAAGCTTAGCTATTTCTGTTCTTCTTTCCTTTGCATATGCCTTGACAAGTAACTGAAGATAAAACACCCTGTATACTTTTAATACGTGTGGGGCGTCGAGGCGTTATAGCGAAATGCCGTCAATGTGCCCGGTCGTTCTCAGACAGATAACGTCCCTTTATATTGGCGTCGTTTTCTGAAGTGTTGCGTCGATCTCCCTCGAGGACGCCTGCGATCGGTTCCGGTCGCGGGGTCGTGCTAGCGCCATTTTTCTAAACTATCAGGTGTACCCGGTCATCGCTTGGCCTATTTGGTTGGGCATTCAGTTCGACTCTAAGCTTGTTCACCGGTTTATTGCCGAAATTTAAACCCGTACTTTGAGCTGTCGTAGTGAATCAAAAGTGATGCTCGCTAACGTACTCCTTGCTAGAATGTGGCTGTTGATACTATGAAGAAGCAGGCGAAGCAACCAATCATCAGGGATCTTAGCTATAGTGTTACTATTGTATTGGATCCTAATATTGCAGCTATTAGGTTGCCGGAGCCATACGTATGAGAGTTAACCTCAAGTGCGTTCAATTTCCCAGCGATCTTTCATCGACTGGAGAATAGAATTGTACTGGGTAGGCGCTTAGAGTAATATAACGACCGCGGTACTCGGCTAGCACTAGTAGTAGATGCTTTGTGGCTTATCCCCGAACCACATATGAAGGTAGAAAAGGCAAGCGAACGCTATATACCAGTTCGTGTATATGTGTTTGTGTGTGTGAGTGAGTGAGTGAGTTTAAGCTAAAGTCGAGGCTATGGTATGTCAGTGTCGTCCCGTCATCCGGTGTTCGCGAGATTCACAACAGCGACGGGCGGCTAAACGATGATTTGAACATCATTACTATTCCTTTTTCCTCTCGATTCCACTAAAGAGCCAGCGTCGCTTACACACCGACCATTCCCCAGCCTCCGCGAACCGAACGACATCGTAAAAGAGTATGGGCCGCCGCCGCCGCCGCCGCCGCCGCCGCCGTCGTTGTCGTCGTCGCCGCCGCTGCCGTCGTCGCTCGGATCGCAGATGGGCGAGTCGTGCCCATAATGGTCGTTGGCGGCCGTGTGAGACTTGCGGCGTCAAGCGGGTAGAGTTACACAAAGTGAGGATTCTCGCCGGCGTCATTCTTTCTCTCTGGATTCATCGAACGCCTCCACGATGTTTCCGATACGGAAACGCATGTGGGAATGGTACCGATGCTGTCGTTCAGAGCGGGGCCGAGTCTATCCATGCGAATCAGCGCGGCTGGCGACAACAGCAGCGAGCAACAAGAATACTGAAGCACTGTAGACCATTCGGCGCAAATGGCGAACGTCGCCAACTCTCTCCTTGTCCATTACTACAATAGCGACGACCAGACCACGGCACAGCAAAAGGAGGCCTTGTTGCTATCAGGACATATTGGCTCCTATTATGCCTACCTGCACGTTGCAGGATAATATAAACGACCGCAAAAATGACCACTATCACGGCAGAAAGCTACACAGCAGTCAGCGGACGTATGCCGGCTCATCAACATTAGCGGCGTCTCGCCGTTGTCGTCAACCAGTGAATGCATCGAGGCGTGTGAGTAATGTTGTGCGATCAGCTACACCAAATGCCTATGCCGAGGCGGTGACAGCAGTTCGTCAGTGGCTACGGTGGCGTCGGCCGTAGCACCAGTTATCAGTCAATCAGGCACGCTGGCTAGCGGCTAGCAGGTAGTAACGGGCGCTACCCTCAGCTCACCAACGGAGCCATTGCAAAAAACAGGCACCGAGTGCCTGCCCCTCTCGCTACACGGCGCAGAAGCGTAGTGTAGTTCGTGTACGTAGAGCGGAGAAATGAGACGACGGGCAAGACGCCCGGGGCGGGAGGAGAGGACACTGGCCAACATCAACATCGTCGATTGACTGACATTGCTGTTCCGCGGTCATTGGCGTTAAGCGGCCAACACACGAACGAACAGATGAAGCATTAGCTAGTCGGAGCTAGCGGTCTAGCGATACGAAATATTGCATAACACCCGAATCGGCTTGAACGTATCAGTGGCCGGCGTCAAGCATGCCTCGTTGTCATTGTGATGCTATTAACGCTACCCTACTGATGAAATCGCTATTTCTGTTTGTTACGTTTAGGAATAATAATTTTAGTAGTATATAGCGCTGTAACTGTAACGCAGGTAAAGACTGTCGAATTAAAAAAGAGAACGCTACTGCTGCTGGCCGTCGCCTGGTGTCGGTAGACGTACGCGTTCGCAGGCCTACCTTGGTCGCTTGTTTGACTGCGCCGGTAGCTACTGTACAGCTGCTACCATAGCACCCGTCGATCACCTCGTTGCTGCTCACGCCGTCGCACGAATAATGGCTGAGATGTCGTGGTGATTGCATTGATGCCAGGGATGGTCGTATCTCTCTGTAGTATCGTTTGGACTAAGCAACAAATGACGGGTTTGTTAGCTGCCCGTCAATTTGCCCCCTTGCCTGATACGTGCGTCTGCTGTTGCATACGCCTACATACACACGATCACACAGGCACAAAAAAGCAGCACACTGGCATGATGACTGATCATCAGCCTTTTCGATGTAGGTTTCAGTCCGCGATTATCGTTTCATCGTCATACGGCTATAAGAAACAAACGAATGGTGTAGAAATTTGGAGACAAAAAGGCCGGTTTAATCGATAGCACCCTGTAGAAGAGAGCTGATCTGTTAAGGGACGTGTGCCAGAAGGCAGTCACAATGCCAATCAAAATATCTAATAATAATTACAGAAATGATAGACTCCAAATCTTCAAGCAAGCATAATAAGGGGATCGAAGAAAGGATTAGTAGAAGGAATCGTGGGCAGACAAATGTTTTGAAGTCAGGCTTTGGCAAAAGAGTCCTTTTTGCGCAGTTGACGATATTCCTAATGTCAGAATTGATGACGATGATGATGATGATGATGACGATGGTGATGCTGCTGATGTTCTCGGACTTCTCGGAGCAACAACTGTGGCCGTATCGTCTCTCTGTTCGCATCCGCTACTTGCATGCCTGGCTTGTTCATTCGGCCGTCCGTCCGTCCATTTGTTCGTTTGTTCAGCTCCGTTGTTGCATTCTTTGCTATTGTTGAAGTTGCTGCTCCACGTGAAGTGGCTTCTTCTCGCAGCTTTTGCTACAGTTGACGACGACAACGATGGCGGCGGCCTGCCGATGAGAAAGGTACGATGTCCTGTTCCGTGCCACGGCGATGCCGTCTTTCTTCAGCTCCGCGTTGCTTTAGCATTACTCTCTTTGACTCTGTACCATGACTAGTTCTGCCGCCTCGAGCATTATTACTACTCCCGCTACTACGGTGAGAACGAGGACTTACCATGGACAGCAATGCTACTACACGTCGTAGCTGTGCTGCTTTGCTCTCCTTTCTGTCTCTGATTTGGTTCTCTTTTCTTCGTTATCGTCATCGTTTTATTCTTTCCGAGCTCCTCTTCTTCGTCGCCTTTGGCCGCTGTCGCTGCTTCTGCCGGTGACGCGACGCTACTAATGATGATGATACCCAATGATACTGCTGCTGCTCATGCGGATGTTGCCGTGGTCCTCGTTGTCGCTGTTGTTACCCGCATCCTTTCGTGGCTGAGTCGGCGACGCTCGTTGATGATCAGAGACGATGCCTTCGTCAGCAAGCCAAGAGAACCATCAGCCCTTGGCCATTGCTGCTGATCCTGTCCCGGGATACCCTATGCTACCATCATTGCAACCAGTCAGTTCCACGACCAACACTATCATCATTCGTGGACTCGTCGTGCTGCTGATGCTGCGGTTGACGACGATGATGTTGATGGCCGTGGTGTTGCCGGTGACGCTATCGATGATGAAACGGATGGAACTGAAACTGAAAAACGCGCACGCCACACCAACGAACAAAAAAAGAGGAGTGCGAAGGAAGCCAAGAAAAAATGCGCTGAAGAAAAAAGAAAAAAAGCCCGAAAAAGAAAAGGACGTAGACAAAGAGCTACGTTTTTGTTGCTGCTGCTGCTGATCGTCTCCTTGATGATGCGGATGATTGTAGGGAAGGATCGCTCTAGGCGGGCACTCAACGGCAGAGCAAGATAGAAAAGCGCAGAAGAGAGCTGGAGTGCCGCTGATGATGGCCCATAATGATGATGATGATAATCACCATCATCATCGCATATAAGAGTTCTGGCCACCAGTGGAGTGGCCCAGGCTGCCGCTGTCGCTCCCGGTGCCGATCCTTGAGAAGAGCCTCAAGTGGATCCTTCTGACAATAGTTCAATGATAACCTCACTACGATGTTACTGGTGATGTTAGCGATGGGGTGATGTTAACGACGACGACGACGACGGCGGCGGTGGCGGCGGCGGCGGTAACGAAAATCCGTGAAAAATTCTAAATAGACTAGGGCGGGTTCTAGTGGGGTCTAAAGATAGCAGGGGATTTTCCCTTGTTTCGTAACCAGATTTAGACTTAGGCAGCCCGACCAGGCATGAGCTCATTGTTCTGAAACGAAGCGTGTTGAACACGTGCGCTCTCCTAGCTGCACTCACGAATAAGCAAACGCAGTGCTTAACGTTCAGACACGGTTTTCATCACGTTGCAAGCATAGCAGCAGACAAGAACGCCATGGCTCGACTGTTGTTGTGTGATATGTGGGGGCGCAATGAAGTCAGGCACATAGAAGGTATTAGACTGTTGACGGGATCACTGGGAGTGGCGTTAAATAGTGACATTTCGCCGCTGGCAGATGATTGATGTCGACTAAGGTAAACGTGCATGTATGTGACTGCTACGATGAGAGCGATCCTTATGCAAAATACAACGCAACAGCTGTTCAGAAAATCTCATATTTTCAGATTCTGAAATGCAGAACACAAGTACAAAACGTTAAATGTATTAATACATACAACTGGTAGTATAACGGTAACTGGTCTTATATACATGTATATATATATATATATAACTGGTTCTCATTGCTGTCCTGTATCAGTTTCTGGAATGCACATTACAGCAGGCTATAAATAATCTCATTAAAACGAAAAAAAAAAAAAAAAAAAAAAACTTTAATCCAGGAACACACTCAAAACCATTTCTATGTTTTCGACCCATATTTTACTAAAGTTTAACTTTTACCGACTTATACAGTATGAGGATAACTCCTTTAGCATGACGCAGTCTAATCTAGTTAGTAAACCTTGAGAGGTCAAACAACGTTCTATAAACATGATCTTAGAGTGCACACCTCAGGGTGTCGATACTGAAAAGCAGTAAATAGATGACGATACGGAAGTGTGAAAATGGTGTCTCAGATCAGGCAACTTTTGCTGCGTCCACCCGGCAGTATATTACACAGCATATACCCGGTAGTTCGGACCGGAGTGCACTAATTTAGCGAACTTGATGGATTTGTCAGCCAATTGGAAATAATCGAGACAAATCAATGTACTTAAAATATCCTTCTTATATAAATGTATTCATTGTTCGATTTATCTAATTTGAATTAGCTTAATGAATTTATTGCCAGAATCACAAATGTATAGCTAAGTTTAAGACTCTATGCCTAAGCAGGCCTTCCTAATTCACGTTTGGTGTTTAACGGTGTTTGTTCCTGGTATATTTTGAACAGTGCTTTAAGTTCCGTTATAAGTTAATAAAGCAACTGACGTCGTTCCTGAACAAAGTTTTCTCAGCATTCTACGAATTCGAGTACGTCAAACTGTCTAGTGTTTCTTTATCAGCATCACTTACGGTACATCTCAATGAAAGAGACATATTAACACCGGGCACGTGCCAGTTCTAACTACCGAAATCCGCAGCACTGTCTGTCTTTAAAACGCAATTTATTAACAGCATATGTTTGTTTGCAAGCTGAATGTTCTACAAGTGGGCTATTTTTAAGCCAGCTTCACCTTACTTGTACTGCATCTCGTGGAAAACATCTGCTTCAGTGGAATACCGACTTCAATTTCGCTCACTATTTACGTTGCCTGTTAAATATTGAATCAGTCGTAGTAGTTGCGCTGGCGTGACAGCTTCGGGGTCAGTTAGGTGCCGGACGCCGCTAGTACTGCGGTCGTCCCAGAACACCTAGAGCAAACGTAATTATTCATATGCCTCCTCACTGGGTGGCTTGCTGGCCATGGGGAGGTTCAGATGTACTCAGTTGGCTGTGCTGAGCAGCCTCTGGCCCGAAAGGCCCCATGGGACTCAGCGGGTGATGGAACTTTCTACCAGATGACGCCAGCGGTGCACTGGTGACCTCCAGTAAACTGACTTGATCACGCAGAACAACGTAACTAGCGCCAACGACGACGATTTTTATTTGGGCCGAACCCGTTAACGGCACAAATATCTATTCAACGATCGATGTACATATTAAACTCGTTGCGCGTTAGTTTTTTTTTTTTTTTTCTAAAATATTCACGCAGCCAATCAATAATGTCTTGTGTTATTACGCATTTCGATAAAATACACGCAGCCAATGCAGACTCCGACGAAACAAGTTATCCGGTAGTGGGTAATGGTACGAAAGTAACATTTGGGATGAATTGTCGGATCTCTTCTCACTGCTGTGTTAGAACGAGTAGAATTGTCGAAACGGAGATCTGCGTTTCTCGATCTTTCGTAAACCTTCTTTTTGGATAAAGTAGACGGCGCCAGTGGAAGACAATGTTGCGCCTTCTATGCGAGCGGTTGCTAGCGGCCCCACGTGCGCAGCCAATGGCATCCCTGGGGACGCCGTGTCTTCCTCGATCTCGTTGGCAGGTTTCGTTGTCGGTCAACTCTATAGATAGATCACAGCGCTGTAGATAGAATAACACCTCCCTTACAACAACAGCACCGGGTTCATGTCACGACCGGGTTTCATGTTGTTTTTCCCATTCCATCTATTTCATGGCAGTGTGGGCGGAAAAAAGGCCCTTTGTCACTTTTGTACATATGCCTTGAGCTAACGGTTGAAGTTGAGGATGTTTTTTCGCTAACTTCCTCTTTAAACTCTTTCGACGCAAACTTGAGAAAATCCTGGCTTGAAAATCGCCTGCGTTTTCTATAACTACGACTTGAGCCGCCCTGAAGTATTTATCTTGACTAGCTAACTTGTCTTCAATAAAGAAACTAGACCTAACGACATAGATGCTTCTTCAAGGGCGTAATGCCAGCTGGCGTTGCTCCGTGCAGTACCTCCGTCATGGTCCGGCTCCAGTAACTAGGCTGCATCCCTTGGGACGTTTGACTTGACGAATATACCTCGACGAAGTTGGATTTCTTTCGGCTTCCGAGTAACCTCGACGATTCTTCGGTTGATTCGCTAATGAAGTCATATGAAGTCGAAGTTTCCTCCTATCTGAAGGGTAGAATCGTTCAAATATGGTTTCTAGAAAACTTCCAGTCTTGTGACACCGAGTTTAGTGATGATAAACGAGGTGAATATGTCTTTTCGCCAGAACTCCACGTTTGTCTAAGTAAACGTGTTCTGGTTGTGTTTTTATTAGCTGTCTTTAAGGTATGTGTCTATCGAGGTATCACAGGTCTTTTTATAGGATCAGTTTTTGCGAATGTACTGTTCGCTCTTAACAAGGCCTCAGATCGATGGTTTAACAACTGCTTTAAAAATTTTTCCACCAGAGTCGCGTGGCAGGATCACCAAAAACGGATACAACAAAACAATTTGAAACTGAATACTTATTTGCAAAAGCCGGTACATTTTTAGTTCATATCAATAACCGCTGTTCTTTGATATCTAAATCCAGTATGCTCAATGTCGAAGGCTTGCCCACCTTTATCGTCACTAAGCTTGCCGCTGTGGCGGTTGACAAGAGCCCATAGGAGCTCATTCATACGTTGCGTGATAGGTTTAAGTGATCAACTGGCAACACGAACATTTACAGCATCGCCGTTTACTTGCGTTGCAATCCAACTTTCCTCATTCGCAATTAGCTGGGCTATCAGCCGGGTGAAGCAGTGAGGGTACCTCAACTTTATTGGCAAAGCTGACCGCAGAGAGCCAGCGCAGCTTAATCAATTGATCTGCTCGCCTGCGTATCGCTGAACAGCCAATAGAGGACTGACTGACTCTTTGAACGTGTTGCTCTGTAACAATGCTGCCTGCCCCAGACCGGTACCGCCGTTGCCCTCATGGCAACGACGGCTCGAGAACCACTGCACCTCTTCGCCCAGACGTGCTCTGAATAACGGCAGTAAAAGCACATCAGCTAGTTGCGATACGGGGTGAGAAAGGGCCGCTCATTGGTCAGCCGCAGAAGCCATTGGCGAGCCGCAAAACTGACAACCTCCATTTTCCTAACTTTTCAGTGGGGAAGACCTTGTATGCCAGTAAAACAGAGGGTGTCAATGAATTGGTTAGAAACAGAGGACAGAGATGTTTGGCGTGTTTGTTTATTGCTGCACGGGTCGAGAATCTGTGCTCATGTAGGCACTAGGCACATGGTTTAGGCAGAAATTTCATTAGAGCGTGAATGATTTAAATGGCTCAGAGCTATAGGTCTTAATGTTGTCAGGTGGCCTCGGACCACCCCCAGGGAGACCGTCCAGGATATATATATGCTTGCATAATTGAACGTATTTCACATCATCCCAGTCATCATTGGCAGACGGAGTAAAATGCTCTACATGAATTAAAGGATTACGTATTTTTAAGGAGAACTTTTTCTTCTAACGGCTCCCTCTTTGTGTAACGAAAGAAGAGATAGAACAAAAAAAGTTCAACGTCACCAATATCAATGAAAAATAATAATAATAATAATAACGATTTGCTGAACTAAAGCCGGTCAGTCGTATTTATAAGCACCACGTCCGCTAGACGCTGCTAGTTTCTGTTACCTCTACCACTTCAGTCGCGGATGTTTTATAACGCTACGGTAGTGCTGTGTTATGGATTGTGTGCGCTATGGTGCAATAACGAAGACGTCCAGGAGCCGCTACTGCTATTTAACCTGCTGGTGGCCTTTTGTTGTCCTCGTCATCACCTTTTTCTTTGACCGACGCTCGGCATTCTCTTTGCAACAATTTTGTAGCGGCGACTGAAACCGTCGCAGGCATTTGTCATCACAATTTTGTCTTCGCCCGTGCGCTTGGCCACCTGGGTCCAACAATCTACGGCTATCTGTACCTATACAAATACTATGTTTCTACATCCCAGCGGGCGTTGATATTACTGTGTTTGTTTCAATTGCGGCTGCACTTGTTGTATTGTCTTCGTCGTCGTGTTTTTTCGTACCGTTGCCCCTCGTGTCCAACGGCGTACTGGCTCTATCAGCAGAGAGCCATGTACGTCGAATGCTGGCGGAATTACATACTACAACCACATACTGCTACTGCTACTGCTATTCCTACAAGTCATTACTGCCTTCACGACCCGACGTGTGCTACAACGTATCCTGCGTTTGACCAGTTGTTACCCGTGTTAACACTCTGGTGAATGGCAACTGTATGGTGACGAACGGTAATGATACAAAGACTGCTTCTGCAGTTATAACTGCTACCGCTTGTACAGCCAATGAGGGTCAGGCGGCGAGCTCGCGATTTCGTCGTTGCTTGGTCTGCCATTTGTTACATTGCTTTATATATATATAATAGATATGTATAATAGAATAGTATCGACTCTGGCAATAGCAGCTATCCAGTGCTCTGTAACATGGACGATTTTCTGAAAGCTGAGTGATACGCTTTTTACGATCATGTCACTAGTTAGCTAAGCAAACTAACTGGCACACAGCAGGAAATCATAGTTGGCTAGTCTGGAATTGCAAGTATAATAAATACGAACTGATGCTCGGTACCGTAGTGGTCGATTGAGTCACAGCCAGCCGTCGGTTCGTTCGTTCGTTTGTTCCTTTTCATGTTGTCGCTATTTACCGCTAGTCGCGCGACGGCGATCATGACGGTAGCAACGCCGATGCCGTGCCAGCTCAATCGAGAGCCAACCCAGCTTAGAGTCTTTTCTGTGGGTTGTCTGCTAGGGCTGGCTGGGTCTGGGCTACTCCGGCTCTGCTTTTGCTCTGTTTTGCTGAAGCTTGGGCTTGCCTTGCCGGTGGGGAGGCATCTCTCTCCATTAGTTTGATTTATTATTATCCACGCCGGCTGACGGGGCCGGAGGCGCTGCTGCTGCTGCTGCTGCAGCCGATGGAGGCAGCAGCAACGATGACGACAATGGCGAAAACGACTTGGCCGACAACCGGCCACGGATACTGCTATGATTATAGCTGATTCTGGTGGTTATCGTCTCTGTGTGTACTATACAGCACCTCACGGCAGCACACGCTGAACCAGAGATGATCAGAGACAGAACCAAGCAGGCACACCGGGCTAGCCTGCAAAGGCGGCTGTGTCTGCACACAGTCATGCGGGCAGGCAGGCAGGCAGGCCTCCAGTTGGACACACATAGGCCGATCGGTCGGCCGGCGGTGAACACACTAGCAGCAAATAGGGAATCAGGCAAACACCAGCACCGGCAACTCGCCAGCGACTAGCCACATCGACGAAAAGGCTCAGAGGAGGGCTCGCGTCAGACTGCTGGCAGCGTAGTCTCTCGCTATTCCATGCAAATGCTGTCCTGCCATATTAGTACAAACTGAACCTGAACAACATAAAGAAAAAGCTATCTAGCCCTCTTACAGCGAGTGATATACGTCACTAGTTGGGGTGCCCTCGTCGTAGCATCAGATCAGGTCATAGCTTGGATACGCTACGTTCTCCTCATTCGCCGCTTCGTTACTAGTACTACTACCAACACCACTACAGCTGCTCGTTGTTATTGTTGTCGTCGTTTCCGTGGAAGGAGTAGGAGACAAAAAAGGGGAAGGGAAAGGAAAAGGAAAACGAGCAAACAACACGAAGCAAAGAATGAACGAACGGACGGTCCCATGAATGGGGCACAGCCGGATCAGGAGCAAAAAGAGACAAGACGTCTCGCCAAAACCTACTTGTTTCCTGCCCGAGATCGGAGGCGCTTTATGCTTCTTGGGACGCGCGGACTCGACATACTCGAAGAGATCATGAAAGACACCAGGAGAACGTACAAGGGGCGAGCGCAGGTCTCTATTAGAGTACGTAGTATTATAAATGCATTATGTGGCATACAGATTCACATACGCGCACGCAGTCGCAGATACTGGCTACGACATTCGTAATCCCTGTGTCCTGCTGAAGACAAGAAGCAACATGAAGAAAAGACCCCGAGCGAGTAGGGCTGCCAACGGAGAACGACGAACGTCAGAGATCAGAGGCAAACAGGCCAACCTCAGAACGAAAAACACAGTAAAGCAGAGGGAAAAGGAGACCCCACAATGGCTCTGAGGGTAAATGGGGCTAGGGACAGGTAGAATTAATGCGGCATCCTCGAGCTACTGCTGATGTTTATTGATCCTGGTTGTGTAGAAGTGAGAGCTGCCGGCACCAAGAGACTGAGGCTCAGCGGAAGGAGAGATACAATTTAAATCCAAAAAGAGGTTGTTTTCTTCACAAAGAAAATATAAGTAGAATTAGGTTTGAACAGATAAACTTGAAGAATTATGGGATAGCTAAGCTTCGAAGCTCTAAACAATGAGTAATAGTTCAGCATAGGCAACAAGCAAAGGCTCCAACGGCCATAAAAATAACCTGAAAGAGACAGAAAAGGGCAAGGTCTATCAGGGCACTTCAAATCCTGTTCGCAGCTGAGCAGACTCGACACACTAGTAATCAGGCCAAAACGTCATTCATTAAAGTATCGCACATTGGGATCAACTTACTAACAAACCTGTGTGTAAATAAATTCAGCTGTATAAGAAGGTTTGCGGAGAGAAACGAAATACCCCTTTTTAAAATAATCACTAACGTTTCATAACAATTGTAACACAACCGCCCTTACCGCTCTTCGCTAGTTATATCATCATACTACAAAGCTCTATGTCTGTATGAACATATACAAAAAATTGGAAATACCCCTTAAAGATATTCTTTCGTTAGGAAGGTGGACAATGAAGCGAGCTAACAGCTCATCTGTGTTACTATCGATAATGAATTAGCACAGATTTAAACGGAAATCAGAGCCTCATCCTTAGATAAAAGAGCAACATACTGACTCTGACGGGGCTCGGTCATGAAACATTAATAGTGAAAACGAGAGAACTTCAACAAGCCACGATTTACTAGTATATTACAGGCTCGAAATGAACTTAGCTTCACTGAATATATGCTGGCCTACAACTACTCATATAAGTGTTTTTAGTTCAATAAGTTTCTGGTTTGACGTTCGAGTTAGCGCTCGCGTGCCAAACAAAAAATAGAGGACGTTGAACAGTTCCGCGCTCTTCGAAACAACTTACGAAAGCCTTTTAAAGATACTACGAAAATTTAATTTGGGCGAGAGGTAAAAAGTGTGTCAAGGCTTCACTTTCCATTTCGCTTCATATAGAACAATACACATTGTCAGTGGGGTTTAAATTAGCGATCCTTGGATCTTCTAGCCAGAGGTTAATTCTGCATTCACTCGCAATGTGATGCATACCTAACCTGAAGCAAAGTATAAGAAATGTTTATTTATTTATTACGATAATATAAGCTATATATAGAATACGTGGTGTAGTCTAAGGATCACAATAGTCCTACGCACCGCGAGACGTTTTGTTATTGAAGTACAATACATAGTGCATATGATATGTAAGGACAGCTTTGAACTCCGGTTTGGACAGCTTGTCAAGCTACAATTAGGGATTGTGTCTGTTCCGCTCAGAGATGTTATAAACTAGAATTACGTTACGTTACGTTACGTTACGTTATATTTAAAACGATACGTGATGCGAACTTAATCTTGCCCCTCGTGCCAGCCGCGGTCGTCACAGTATGTAGCGGACAGAAATGTTACAACCTGACATTGTTGTTGCATATTATCAACATCAACAATACGTATCATCAGCGATGGCAAGTCGACACCGATAGCCAAAAGACCGGGGGAAAACAACAACAACAGGCCATTGTAGCTCTAGCAACTACGATAAATTAGTGGTAATTGCGTCTGCGATTCCGACGATAAACGAGCATAATTTAAGCAGCCGTCTAAAGTCGGCCCGTGTGTTGGTGCCTGCATCGGTCGTGTATATCCAAGTTCAGCTACGTTGCGCTAAGCATCGGCCGTCGGTCAGCCACAAAAAAAATACTGGCCTACAGGAGCAAGTCTTGCGCCACACTCTCTCGTGGCTGGCGCAGACCACAGAAATGCCGACTTGTTCTAGCTAGTTGTTACTAGCAGAAACAGAAACTCCGCCTTCCTTTCGACGCTGTCTCCCTGTTGGTCCGCTAGAGGAATATAACCTTAACAGCAACAGTCGGTCGTAAAGTCATCTACTACCCGCAGCTTATTATTATTACTCTCGTAACACCGCCAGTTTGGTGGCTTCGAGGTCGTGAAAAACGCAGCAGACGATGCTGTGACGACGGTACCGGCGAACTGCGCAAACCCGAGTTGAGTATACTTTTCACCGAGTTGAGATGTGTCAAGCAAAGTAAAGTATCTGTCTACATCCATGAGAGACACCTTAGAGGTGGACGAGACTAAAAGAGAAATGAAAATGCTTCCATCATTAGCGCTCATTGTGGCGTCTTTCTAGTTCGTTATACATATATATGCGCTATGGTGTGCATTGTCTGATATAAGAAAACGGCATCAGGGTGACTTACCAACTAGATTACGTTACCATCTTAAACTTCATTAAGTGTTTGCTTGAAAAATGGATTCGCTTACCTCTGGCATATATAAGTGTAGAAGCCAGAGATGTATCTAAGCTTCAACTCGATAAGTGTTATAAAAAAAGAGCTACTTGTGAATCGGGCTTTTATTTGTCTAATACCGACATTTTATCTCACAGTTCAACCTGTGTTGCTGCTATGCTTGAATCGAAGATTATATAGAACATAGGTGAAACTGTCGCTGTTATTATGCCTTCATGATGTTCCTGTACAATGTATCTCAGGCAAAATGTCATAACAATGCCCTTATTATTATCATGGTGTCCTGAATGAACAAATAATCATATTCAGTGATAGTGCTGCACGATAATGGTAAACTGTGTGAATCAATCCAGCAATGGCTTTGAGGAGTAACGTGATGAGACCTTATAACGAACGCCTATCGAAAGCCTGTGCTATCAAAAGCTTCAGCACCCTTTGAGGCTCTCTTATTAAAAATGATAGATTTTAGATAAATACCGGCTTTTCGCAAAGTAGTTGAAGGCTACACACGTTAATTCGATATACTTCGAAGGATACAGGTTCAAATTTGAGTGAAACTTCCACATAGTAATAATTATAAAGCTATTATTAAATTATATAGCATAAATGCTAATTATAGCTGGAACGTGTTTTTCCTGCCAGAGAATATCTGTCACACATTTCCCACCTAAAAAATGAATTCTCAGTTTACGAAGTTGGTCCGTTCATATGTTGACCTATTGTTAACATGTTGTCATATTCAGATCAGTAAAATGGGCCTGTACTAGGTTATTTTTCATGCATTCATTTAATCTTTTGTCAGCTACTTCGTGTCTTTTACCACAACTGAAATAACGCGGAGAAATTCTACGGTTAGCCACCAGGCGGATGGTCAAATGGAGCTCTCTGTCTGAATCAAATGTTATGGTGGGACGATGGAAATCTTTAGCGCGGAATCTCGCTTCCTTGCCGTGATGAAAGACAGGCAGGCGCGGTTAGCTGGCTGATTAGTTCGTCGGTTTTGTTGTACCCGCCGGCCGTCTTCCTCACTGCCAGCGATAAGAAGAACGCTCTCATTGATGAGTCCGTCGGAGTCTCATTTTCTTTATCAACTGGGTGCTGCCGCCGTTGTTACTCCTGCAACCCACGGGTCCATTCCCTTGATCCCTTACTACGGATCATGTCGTGGTCGACTTATACTATCATCGGTTGGTCTGCCAGCTTGACCTACTGGGCTGTTTTCCACGCGAGCAGCTAATACCCGTACTCTTTGCCTGTGCTCATTGGCCGCCATTGACAAGAGCAAAGTCGAACAGTAGAGAGCTGGTAGCTAACTCCCCGATCAGGCAATGCCATATAGACAGGCCCCTGACTGTCGACAATTGGACTATTTGCCTTGTCACCTATGGATAGCCTATAGTATTAGTACTTGTTGTTGATTGTGATGTGATGCTGACATCGTTATCGCCAGGTCCTAACCCCATACGGCCCTGTCCTTGAAGGCCCGTCGCCCCTTCTTGTGCCGTTTCCCTTGATCGGTTGCAGTCTTGAGGTAGCAATGGAAGCCAAGCTATAGGGCGATGCTGTGGTTTGGCCACCGAGAGGAACATATCAAAGCCGTAATTGGCGGCAGTGACTGGGGAGTGTGAATAAGTTGCTATTGACGCAAATCATTCTATTCCTAATAAAAATTGCCGTAACAGTAATCCGTTTGATGTGATGGTGCCATCTAATGGCGGTTCTAGACGAAAACATTGAAGAATTTGTGCATGTGCGTAGTAACGGTTGGAGCGATCGTGTGGTGCGATGGGAGATAGCCAGGGCGGAAAAAGGTGGCGCGCAGTGGTCTCGAAGACCGAGAAAAAGCAACAAACGTTACTACATGTGTTCAGTAGAATCGAATCCTGCCAAACACTAATAGAATAATCACTTTAAGCACCCTACACCCCTTTCACATTGGCAGCCTGTCAAAAAACAGCTTTCCCTCGCTCCCCTTGTTTGAAACTCTCAACAGAAACAAACGTAGAATATTGAGGATAGTGCTAAACTTCACGCCGATGTTGTTGGAAGAAACAAGGACTACCCGCGCTGATTCAGTGGTAAGGTATTTGCCAAGGGATGCTCAGGCACACACAAAGGTGAGATGGACGTATGTTAGCTACCGGGGGTAGACATAAATGCTCGTCGTGCTTCAAGGACAGCCGTCGAATGTAATGATGCCATCTAACGGCAGTTTCGGACTTAAAATTTTTGAAGTATTTAATTTAAAAGCAGCAGCAGCAGCAGTGGTAGTAGCAGTAGTAGTAAAAGGCCTGTTTCGGTAGCTGGCACTTGACTGATGGCAGGCATCACTAGCATCTATATCTTCCATAGAAGCCGCTGTCTGCTGTTGAGCGCCGCTGCCCAGCGGTTGTTTTAAGTTGAGTGGTGGCCAACGAGTCGTCACTCGAGAGCAAATGACAGACCGAACGATCGACCGCGTGCGGTGATGGTGCACGAGTAATTTATGTCATTACCTAAATGGTGTTGTGTCTCCGCTTGGGCTACGATGGGGTGCCACTCAGGGAACTGAGCTGGCAGCATTCGCCGTCTGAGCTGCAGCAATCGAGAATCACAAAAGGGCTCCAAACAACCATCATAGTATGGTTAGTTCATATTCCTTTTCGTTCAGAGTGATTCTTATAGTCGCCGTGGCGTATAAAAGGCCACGAGACATAAAGGATAAGTGGGAGTACCGTACGCGGAATGAGATTTGTGAAGGTAGCTCACGGATCTTTGTTTTGAATGGGGCCCCCACCTCTTCGGGCCGAATCGTGATGATGTGATGAACTTGCAGCTACTGAGCGTTTAACGTATGTTATCTGCGTATCTGATCGAAGCGAAGATACCGTCGAAAAACTGAAAATCACCGGTGACTTGGACATAACCGGATATAACATGGCATCTTAAGAGACGAAAATTCAGGCAAAGGTAGCTTAATGGAACAATGTTACTACGAGTGTATCTCTAACACAATCTAAGCTGTATTTACCGTAACACAGTAGTTGAGAACTCTTATTTGAGAGCGTACCCATGGTCTATATAACGTCGATAGCTCAATTGTCATGTTTTTCATTAAAATAGGCATGCGTGTGCCGCAACGATTACGCGTCAGTTTGTAAGAACATCAAATGCCAATGTGTGCATACAAGCTGAAAAGGAAGAAAAAAACAGAATTTTTGACGGTAATCTTGAAAAACCGATTTCGCCCATAGATCTACTTACTGTGCATTTTCATAAACCTCACTAAAGTAACGCACTTGTTGAATGTATATGTATATATATATATATATATATATATATATATATATATATATATATATATATATACATAGCTGTTCCTATCACAGGCGGAATCCCGTATCACAGTTTAGACATGCCGCACAGTGTTTTGTCTATGGAAACAAACGGTATAACAACGGTTACGTATAAGGGACAAGCAATAATATAGAAGGTGTCAGTGTGAGTTTTCACAACAAGACGCATTTCTATATAAAGACAATAGTACTGATCTCAAATTCCCCCTGGACGGCTGAACGGTTTTCATCGCCGCGCAATACTCCGTTCTATTCCTGTCCGGACGTCTAGTTTCGATCGTTACCGTAGACTCGCTATTACTGCCCTAATCACCGCAAATACAGTCGTTGGATGTTAAGTTCAGTCTTAACGTGCCGTAGCATCTTAAGGCAACTGGGTTATATTATTTAGCGTTAATTCGTTTGAACAAGGCGCTATGTCTCTTCTTCTCGATCTCGAAAGACGACGTACGGTAAGTTGAAATGATAGTGAACAGACGGCCAGCGGTGCTTACTTTCCATCTACGGTAATCACCCTCCAGAATTATCCAGCTGCAGCAGCAGCAGCAGTTCTTCGGCTAAATTGGCAGCTGACGCTCGTTGTTGTCTGTGAAACACATTTCGAATGCAGCTGCTCTCCTTCGCATTCGTGACCCCGTGCGCTGCAAGGAATACTCTATAGGGGGTAGCATGCAGCCTTGAGACCCAGCCAGCCTCGCTCTGTATGACCGCCCATGCCGCCCCTATAACCCGGGTCGCCGTCGTCATCGTTTGTACCTATCATTCGTTTAGACGCAGTGCGGGTCGTAGTGACCCTCCAGAGCCGCGTGCGACTCATTCGTTCAACTGATTGCGTTAATTATTAAGTACTGCGGCATCCTCTATGGATGAAGAGTCTAATGGACGACGACAATGCTACTACCGACGCTGCGGCCGCTGCTGATGCCAATGGAACGAACACATCACGAGCCTCGAGCCACAGCAACAATGGCGACAGGAACAACAAACGCCCTGCAACAAGTGCAATCCAACAACTATTCTAGTTTGAACCGCAGGCTCGGTAAAAGGTATGGCTTTCTGTCATCGACAGCCTAAACAAGGCAGTCTGCAAGTACGTGGTCTTAGTATAATTTTAAGAATCAGCATCTGTCTGTGACGCTTCGGCCGTCATTAGTACAGCCATAGCAGCTGAAATGGATCAGATTATTAGCGCTATTGTTGTTATTATTGATAGAACTCGTGCCGCTGCTACGGGCGTCATCCTTCTCACGACTGTCACAACATTTGTCGTCGTCGCTACGGTCGGGCAAGCGTATACTGTTCCCTGATGTCAGTCTTGTGGTTCTACAATAGACTAGCAAAAAATGGACGAATATAATATACACCAAGCAATAACCTGACAGACCCGCCGCTACCTTCGCGCTCAACGATAATTATTACATTGTTATCAATAACACTGCGACGGCGGCATCAGTCGTGTCAACAGCAGTGGCTACTCTGATTGCAGCCATAACTGAATCTGTTGCTTCACGACTTCACGATGTTGCTTGGACGCGCGTAACCGTATCAGTACAAGTGATATCCAGCATCTAGTCGTATCAGACTGGGTCTGTGCGTGTCGATCTCGGCCGATGCTGTTGTAGTTGTTAAGGGTATTAATATTTCAAAATGCAATGGGCATAAGGCCGAAAGCCATTTACACGACCAACTATTCAAGTTTGAGTGAGAATAATTTGGTACACGGTAAAGAGCCGTACCGTTAATTGATAGATGATTACGCTCAAAGCCAAAATTGAACATCTTCTCAAACACAGCACGCGGGACAGGAAAACAAAGGTTTTCTATGCTTTTATAGATACGCTCGTTGTTGATTTATTTCTATAGTATGTGATAGGTGCCAAAAATTGTCGTTCAAATTACTTGTTTCGTACATATCGAAAGTAGATAAATAAAGGTTTTTTTTTCTTTTTCATTTTCAAATAAATTGCTCTGTGTTTTTGAGATACGTTACAAATGTTGCATGTATCTTCCGGCCGTGTTAAGTCACAGTGTTGTTGAGCCCGTTAATCGATTAGCAGGCGGTATTTACGCATGTATATTCCGGACAAGCTCAAATACGGATGGCTAAACTTCCCTAACAATCATCACAATAATCCCGCTGTCTGCTACAGACGTACAAAGGTATAAAAACCACTTTTAATACGTAATAGTATTAGCACTCGAAAGTGGGAAAGTCGATTTCTTTGCACAGTAACTTTATGGTCAATACTGGTGTACCTGGAGTTATCTCCACTTGCATAAGATAGATAGGGTATGAGGGGGCTAAACGGGCCAGAAATTATCTAGCCCAACCACCGAGAATACCCCCTGCCTTGGGAGAAAAACAGTTCGCCATCTGAACCCTTTTGTAGGTCGTAAGATTGCTGGAGTCTACAACGACTCAATCATTTACGAAAACGCAACAACTGCAGACGCCGTTGTCACTGGTTCCGTATGATGAAGCCAGAAGATCAAGAGACGACCTCTATGAATCGCTTAGTCGGCCATTCAATTTAAGCTGGAGAGAGAGATGATATTTATCTTTTGAGAAAGGTTGTCTTGTTTTGGCTAGGGAAGATGATAGTCACTTAGTACCATGGTATAAACGAGCATTTCACTGCTATACAGAATTCTACGTAATTAATCGTGATTAGCCGGAACTTGGATCGATACTTTATTAGCGGGTATATTATATATTTTTTTTGTCAAATATTTGAAAATTTGTTAGGATGCCATAGACATAGCGTACATAAACGTTACAGGTACGCGCACTAGTTAGCCTCAAAAGTAAGTTACGCGTTCCCATTTCTCTATCGAATCGGAGATCGACGGCATCTAGTCCTGTGTCTTATATATTTACAATGTCAACCAATAAACCAAGGTTATAGTAAAAGCTTACTTGACTTACAAGCTAAATATAACAGTTCATACTGCCTTCAGTGGCTATAGTGTGGTGATCATTGCTTTCTTATACCTTAACAGTCGTTGGACTAAATGCAAAGAGGTGCATCAATTTTTAAGACCCTGCGAAGAAACCGTAGCAAAATGTGTTTATTTTCAGAAGAAACAAATCGGTAGCCTTATAACGATACGAGACTTTTTATATCAAATTATACTATTTCTTGGAACACACCTGCGTAGGCGTCTATGAAAACGCCAGGTCCGCTTAATAGGCCATATATATTACAATAGAAACTGTACCCCACCGCTAATGCCCATGGGCCACATTATGGCTCCTGTCTCTGCAGCAGAATATCGTTAGGCCATTATGAAAGATGCAACATACTGCCATGACCTCCTAGGCGAACACCTCCTTAAACCGCAAGGCAAGCCAACAACGAAAGGCTTGTGTTAATTCAATTTCTATATCGATTATTATCGAAGTTGTTTTTAAGGCCGGAAGTATTTCCTATGTCCGTTTCTATGAAGTTCTTGCGTAATATGGAAATTATATGTTTCTCATTACGACGATGCCACGGTCGTGTTTGTCTTGAAGATCCAGTTGGACGTGAAGCACGATTCGCGTCCCGTTTCCTGCTGAATATCAGAGCTATTCGGTCGTGATACTTATTAAACACATTTTAGCTTGGCTGAGGGGAGCTTGTTTGCCACCATGCAATTAGACATTATTTTATGGTGGGCATTCAGCTGCAGAAGCTTCGATGTATATTGACAGCGTAATCGTACCTATAGTAGTGAAAGTCGTAATATTTGAGGCCGACAGGACTGCCGCTGCTGCTGCTGCCGCCGAGGAACAGCGGCGTCAATAAGAGTAACAGCGGTTTTATAGTCACTTATCAAATCCTAAATGACCGACAACAATCTATCTCATTCACCCGCTATCTCCGTCAACGCGGACAGATGTCAATGGCGACGCTCCGAAGTGGTGACATTTAAGAAGAAGATGATGATCGTTATGATGGCAGCGCAGATGGAGATGTAAGCCAGCCGACAAACAGTTGCAACCGGTGACGCATATGTGAACTGATATGAGTCTTCAGATGAAAGCGAAGATGAACGAGACCGAAAGCCTGAGCAGGCGATCGGTAATAGTCATCCTATTCATTTTCAACAGAGCGACCTTCCCTTTCCTACCCCTGATTTTCGAAACGTTATGTTGACACGGTTGAATAAAATTTTATTCCTTCGAATGTTTATCGCTGTTACCATCATCGTTTCCGTGGCGCTCGCGCTAAAATTGTCAATTGATCGGACGAACAAGCCGATTCTATAT